>NC_044921.1:126927-287737 GCF_003576645.1 Ipomoea triloba | reverse complement strand
TATATATATATATATATATATATATATATATATATATATATATACATACATATACGTATACATACATGCATATATATATATTATATATATATATATGTATATATATGTATATATACATATATATACACATATATATATGTATATATATACATATATATACACATATATATATATATATACACACATATATATATACATATATATATGGGCGCGCTCTAATGAGAACGGGTGCCCATGAGAGAAATAAGAACGATCCACAACCGTCCATGTGTCCAGAGCAACGACTCAAATGTAATTTAAAAAAAAACGGCGCAGTGACATTTTCGTAAGTATCTTGAACTTTGGTGCATATAAATGTGTTATAAGTGCAAGTAGTTGGTGCACATTTGCAAGTAAAAAGTGCAAGTAAAAAGTGCAAGTAAAATCACTTACAAGTGCACCTATTATCACTTACAAGTGCAAGTAATTTACCTTGTTAACATTCGTGCATCTAGGTGCAACTAGTTATAAAGTTAGGTGCACTTAGTATTGATGCTCAATGTATAATTTACTTACACATGTAATACATTTTACATGCACTTGTGCACCTATTTTCACGTACAAATGCAAGTAATTTACCTTGTTAACATTCATGCACCTAAGTGCACCTAGTTATAACCTTAGGTGCAACTACATCTGGACACGTGGCGCGCGACAATTGGTTCTCAGTACCAAAGCAGGGAAGAAACGAAGGATTCAAGTCGTGTGATATCCACACTATCCTTAAAATCGATTCCCTACCTCCTGAGGGTGTTAGGAGCGTTGTAGTGTTGATCTTCCAGGATAAAATGGATCAACGATACTATGTTTGAGCACTCAAACAATAGTACCTTCGGCGAACTAGAACAAACGACTTGTACACAAGCTTTTATTGAGTATGTGTAGAGAATTTTATGAAGAGGACAATGTTTAGGAGAAGGAAAAATATTTACTTTTCATCATCAAAATCTGCCCAAACAAGAAAGTATTATATAGGGGATGATTAAAATCAAAGCATTCAGGGCACAATAAATCCGAATTAATAATCGGATTATAATGTTTGAAACGGTCATACTTATTATCAAAATAATATCAACGATTACAAAATTAATATATAATGCTAAGGATTCCGATGTTGTAATGATCGATAATGCTGGTCACTCTAACCACGATGATTTGGTGACGCGCGATTGCCAGTGCTATTTGGAATTGCTATCAACGGTCACACTTTTATTTTTCTTATATTGTTTTTATGATCTGCATGATTTGGAAATGCCAGGGTGTAGCCTCCAAAGCATTTCGACGCACCCCCAAACAATTTTGTCGAGACTATTTGTTAGGAATAAAATTGTAATAGTTTTGATGAGTCAAATTGTATTTTTAGAAATCCCCTATTTTATTTTTTAGAGTGTAGAGAGTTGACACGGAAGTCAAGTTCATGACACTAGATTGGTTTGAATTATTGTTTTATAGAGTCTTTTATGTCATTAGACTTGTAATTCATCTGCTTCCACTATACACATGAGTATGTGTAATCTAATGGACAAGAGCTAGATTATCTATGCTAAAAGGCTCGAGTTCAAATTGCATGAAGAGAATTTTAGCCTTTGAAGACCAAGGAGTGGAACTCATGGAGCAACTTGTGGAGCAAGTCAAGGTCAAGAAGTCAAAAGTGGAGGAAGCCTTGAATACACTATCTCTACACCATATGCTACACAATGCAATGAAGGAACAAATATATTATCTTGGTGAATGTAACCAATGAGTTGATACGTAGCATTTGTTAAAGGCTTGAATATACTACTTATTGGTTTAGTGTTCGTATCCCATAAGCAACATTTTAAGTTCACTTGAATTGGCACGACTAAGCTTTTTTGAGCAAGACTTGGTCAATGGAGCTAGTCAAGGTCAACATAGATAAACTTTGGCAAGCTTTTATGCGCGTGATCAACACTACCTCTATACACGCGTGAAGAGCTAAGTAGAGAATGTTATGGAGCAACATCAAGTGGAACTTACACTTAGCCAATTTTCAAGTTCCAAATATATTTACAAGGTCTAGTACGTGAAGCCATGAACCAGAAGAAATTTGAAGATGGTGTTTTCTGAAGATCATTGTTTATACTCAAGCAAGAATCACTCGGAAAATATTTTGAAAGATCAACTTGCCAAGATCAAATCAAGAATGCAACAAAGTAAAAAATATCAAGCTCTGAAGAATACAAAGTCCATAATATCAAGCTGAGAAGGCAACAAAGTCAAATTTGGAGGCTACAAGTTTCAAGGATCAATCTAGCCGAAATTGAAGACTTTAGTGAGCAATTTGCAGAGGTAATTTTTCAAAATTACCAGAGGCATTAAATGTGCAGATCAAATTGGAGATCTTATCATATCAAATTGGCAAGTTATCAGATCAATGGTATGGTCATTAAATAAGGAGGTATGGTCATCACGATCAATTGGTATGACCAATCAGATCAAGTGAATGTTTAGAATTTGAATGTTCACAACGGGCAAATAATTCTTTGAATTATAAAAAGCCCAAGAAGACTTGAAGACAAGCATAGGAGAGATCTCAGAGAAGTAAACGGTGAAAAACGACAAGTGGTAGCTGTGTGCGAGACATTCGGGTGAACTATACAAAGTGCGAAGGCATTGAGCTATACGCAAGAGAATTCAAGTCTTAAAAAAGAAATCTTTATTTCTTTCAAAAAAAATTGGTATCTCTACTGAGTGTAGAAAGGAGTGTAGCTGTGTGCGAGACACTCGGGTGAACTAAGTGTAGCTTTGTGCAAGACACTTGGTTGGAGCGTAGCTTTGTGCGAGGCGCTCGGGAGCTTAGCTTTGTGCGAAGAAGCTCGTGATTGAATGTAGCTTTGTGCGAGACACTCGGGAAGTGCTTGTGTAGCACTGGTGTTTCACTATTTGTATCTGGGTGAACGAGATAGTGGAATTTCCTCCTTGGAGTGAAAGGAGAAGAATGGACTAGGAGGATTACATCACCTCTGAACCACTATAAATCTTTGCCTCTCTTTACTTTACAGCACTTTACTTTATTTGCTTATTTGACTCATTAACCCTTTTACACTGTGTTGTTTTATCCATCTGGGTTTGTGTGTTCCTACGTCCGCATGCGCTACAAACTTTGCATACATATTCTTTGAGCTTTTTTAAGGCATTCCAACGTGTTGCATGTCAAGTATCTCTTCAGTTTTACGCAGATTTATTTTATAGCACTTTACCGTACGATATTCCGCTGTGCATTTCAAATTGAATTTATTCACTTGAAATTACTTTTGTTGAAGTGTTATAAAGTTTTTAATTGTTAGAATAGTCTATTCACCCCCTCTAGACTTTTCACCACCCAATCGGGACCAACACTATTCTCTAGATATTGTCTGCTTGCTCGAGCTGAAGGTCTCGAGTAATGAAGCCAATAGTATCTACATTAGCTTAAGCTTTGATGAATGGGTTCGATTAGAAGCTGTTGGGTTCTCCAGAGGCATCTGGATTTTCTGGAAACCTCTAATAACTATAGAGATTTTAAGCACTCACCCACAGTTTGTTAATTGTAGGTCGAAGAAGTGAACTCGCCACCATGGGTGGTATCAGTGGTTTATGGTAGTCCCAACATGTCTTTGCGAAAAAGAACTTTTCTTTCTTCTAATGATTTCGGTTCACAGTCCTACTGGCTAGCATGTGGAGATTTCAACTCAGTAACTTACATTAATGAAGTAAGCAATTCAGAGTGCTACAACTCAACAAGATGCTCATATTCTAGTGAATATATCGGGTTTTTCGCGAAGGGATGGTTGATTTAGGCTATGTAGGATCGTAATTCACATGAATGAGGGGATCCAATACTCAGTCATTCAAAGGTTCTAGGCTTGATCGAGGTCTAAGCAATGTTGAATGGAAGCTCAGATTTCCGAATGCCTTGGTCGAGCATCTTCCAATGATCAACTCTAATCACACGCACTGCTCATAACATGCAACCCCACATCTAAAAACCGAGGGGTGTAAGAAGTTCATATATAATATGGCTAGGTCCTCCCATAAGGAGTTCTTTAAATGTGTGCAGCATTCATGGTTCCCTGATAAAGATTTAGAGGTTAACAAAACAGCAGTGGCAGAGTCACTAATAGCCTGGAATAAGAAAACATTTGGCAACGTGTTCTATAGGAAGAAACATCTTTTAGCTAGAATCAAGGGAGTCCAGGGGTGCCTCGCAGAATAGGCTAGATATGATCATATAAAACTCGATAGGTTACTGAGAAACGAGTTAGAAGCCACCTTACAGCAAGATGAGCTTATTTGGTACGAATGCTCAAGGGAAGATTGGATCACATCCTGGGAATGCAACACACGCGTTTACTACACGGCTACTTCGGTGAAAAATAAGAAAGTGAAAATCAATTCCTTACGATCTGATGATGGCTATTGGATCAATGATGAAGCCTTGTTGGTCGACAATATTCAAACTTATTTCAGACGTCTATTCTTGGAGGACCATAGTTATAAATCCCAAAACCTGTTATATGGTTGCTACACCACATTAAGTGATCAAGACTGACAGGAGGTGTATTGTCCCTTTCAACCTAGTTGCTACCCCGCAACAAGCCTTGTTTGATATGAATCCTTACAAAATTCCTGGACCAGACGGTTTTTGCGCCGACTTCTATTAGAAAACATGGGATGTTGTTGGCGGTACTCTAATTAAATTCACTATGGAGTTCTTCACGGAAGGCAGACTGCCCCTAGGCTACAATGACACAATTCTCACCCTTCTACCAAAAGTTTCATCACTCGAATCTATCAAACAATTTCGCCCGATAGGGTTATGAAGTGTTACCTACAAACTTTTGACTAAGACAATCACAATATGATTGAAGGAAGTTTCAGAGACGCTAGTTGGCCCCCATCAGACCAGCTTTGTACCTGGTAGATAGATTGGATAATCAAGATGTTTTAAACTCAATGAGAACAAGGAAAGTTGTAATAGATTGGATAATCAAGAAAGTAGACTTGGAAAAAACATACGACAAACTGACTTGGAGCTTTATTGAAGGCTCACTGATGGTTTTTGGCTTTAATGAGGTTTGGAGAAGGAACATAATAGAATGCATCACCTCTTCAAGACTAGTTGTGAACTGGAATGATTGCACTTCAGATTGGTTTCACCCGAAGAGGGGGATTAGACAAGGAGATCCTATCGCACCTTCGCTCTTTGTATTGTGTATAGAAAGACTTAGTCATATTATCATTAATTCTGTGAATAATGGTAAATGGAAAGGAATCAAATTAAACAGACAAGGTCCTCATCTCTCTCACCTATTTTTTTTTGCAAATGACATGGTGTTATTCGGGGAAGCTACAATTGAGCAAGTTGAGGAGATAATACGATGCTTAAGATTATTTTGCGATCACTCTGGTCAGAAAGCTAATGTCCAGAAATTTTCCTTGTTTTTCTCCAAAAAATACGCAAGCAGAGCTGCAAAAAAGAATAGTGGACCTAACCAGGATTCCTAGAGTTGAAGACTTGGGAAAATACTTAGGAATCCCCTCAATCCATGGGAGAGTGAAAAAGGATTCGCATGTTGGATTCATTGAGAGAATTCAACATAAACTAGCAGGCTGGAAGTCGAAGACCCTCTCGTTGGCTGGCAGGCAAGTTCTTGCCCAATCTGTCTTGGCATCCATCCCATACTACCATGCAGACGACATTACTACCCGTAGAAGTGACCAAGACAATTGAACAACTTATTCATAGCTTTTTGTAGGGAAGCTCATCTGATACTAGAAAGATTCATTTGGTAAACTAGGACACAATCACCAAGAATAAAGACAACGAAGGTTTGGGACTTAGCAAACTCGAATAAATGAACAAAGCCTTTCTAGCAAAATTTGGTTGGCGTTTGTTACAAAATGAAGATTACCTATGGACTCTAGTCTTTAAATCGAAATATGCTATCTCCTCAGCTAATTGCTCTTCTTGGCGACTAAAGACAAATATGTCTAATGTATGGAAGGGAATACCTAAATCCATCCCTGTTCTCTGGAAATGATCCATAAAATAGGTCAGAAACGACAAAAACACTCTATTTTGGTGCGACCATTGGTTGGGTTCCTGCCATTTATATAATCTTGCCATTTTAGAGATTCCTCCAATAGAGCATTTTAAAACAGTAGCATGTTAATGGGATAGAGATAGCGATTGGAATTGGAGACAACTTCAACACCTTCTCCCAGCGTCTTCGCTTAATGAATTAGCTTCCATCATTATTCATGAAGATCTATAATCAGAGGATCTCATTGGCTGGAGGAATGAAACATCGGGTACTTTCTCAGTTAGTTCTGCTTATGACCTCGCTACTGATCATTCAGGTTTTACTGAAGCAGCTAAATGGAACGCCATTTGGAAACTGAAGTTACCAAGTCGCATTAAAACCTTTCTATGGTTAGTCCGACATGAGAAAATCATGACAAACAGTATGAGGGTTAAAAGAGGCTTCGCGGACTGCCACAAGTGTTGGTTATGCAGCGATAAGGTCAAAGATATCAACCATGTACTACGCTGGTGTCCGACAACAAATGAAATTTGGAGTAGGATTCTTCCTATGCTCTACACGAAGTTTAGGAGATTGCCCTTCCGGGACTCGTTGGATAATGGAATCGCTTATAAGAGAGGTAACAGTCCAGGGAATGACAATATCCTCTTTGCACTAACGATTTGGTGGTTATGGAAGTGGAGGAATAAAGCAATATTCAACAACACAATCCAACCTCTCCAATCCAAAGTCCATTGGATTTATTCTCAAGTGGAAGAAATAAGCTCAGCTTTTTGCTAGAATAAGAGGCCAATGATGTTGTGTTATTTGCGTGGTGGGCGAACAATCCCTCAAAAGTTTGTGTGTTTGGGGTTACCCCCGGGTTGTATCGTCACTCACGGAGGCAAAGCGAATGCCTTACTTAGCCTTTATTTAAGAGAATGCATTGTGCTCATCGAAGTATCCCATCACGAACACACATTAAAATAAATCATTGTTGAGGTTTTATCAATCAAATTCAAACAGTCAAATGAATCTAATCAATTAAAAGAACTAGGGAATGAATTGTATTCGATCATGATGCTTCCTCGTGTGACATTTGGACGGGAGGATTGGCTTGCTAGGTTGGTTATTCTAGGGTGATTAGCTTTGTACTTTTCCCCATTTGGTCTACTAAGACTCTCTAGCATTGGAGTGCCTTTAAGCAACCAAGAGGCCTAGAGGCATTTTCACAAACACATTGCCTACATCACCTCCCTATACCTTTATTTGAAAAAATTATTCATTATCAAAGAATTAAATTAAATAAGAGAAATAATTTCATTAGTTATATTGTCTTTATTTTCTTTTATGCACATATTCTTTACATTCAAATTTATCAATTGATATTCACTACATTGTCCATTATCTTATTTTTACAATATCTTGTAATTAAATATCAAAGTTATAGTGCAAAATAATTTTATATATTTATTTACCAATTATTTTATTCATACTATGAATTTTTTTAAAAATAATTTGAAGCTAATTATATTAACTACTTGGGGATTGGTTGACAAAGACAGTACTCAAATAACCCAACAAATTGAAGTGGAATCACTCTATTTTACTCTTATTGAATTAAATAAATTAGTAGTTACACAGAAAAATGATACATATGTATTTCTTTAATACCATGAAAAAAATAAAAATGATACATATGTATTTCTTTAATACCATGAAAAAAATAAAAAAGAATAGTATGTATTTCTTTAATACCATGAAAAAAATAAAAAAGAATAGTTTGAAACCAATTATATTAACTACAAAAATAAAAAAGAATAGTTTGAAACCAATTATATTAACTACTTGGGGGAAAAAGAATAGTTTGAAACCAATTATATTAACTACTTGGGGGATTTGTTGACAATGAAAGTAAATTATATTAACTACTTGGGGGATTTGTTGACAATGAAAGTACTCAAATAACCCATTACCCAGCAAATTGAAGCGAGAAACTACCTTTTAATATCTTAGGAATGCATAATATTTTAAATTTTCAAATTTTTATTAATTTATTTAATCTTTATTCTTAAACTAGAGATTTCTTTATCCACAATAACTCATTCAACAATAATAGTTGAACCAAATGAACCCCAAGCAGAACATCTAAAGGAAAGTCCATAGCTCCTATATCATAACCTAATTGCATGACATTGTCATCTATGCATTCAACAATAACCGAAATCCACACTACTAACAAAAAGAAAGATAACAAATAGTGAAGATGAAGACAATGACAATGTTACTCAAAAGAGAATTAAGAACACTTATAAAAATTCAAACTAAAAGTAATATTTATTTAGACTATCATTTTTAGACAAAATATTTAGACTATCGATTTTACAAGGTTGCAAACATTTATTTTAGTAATAATTATAATGAATTTTCTATATTATCTTGGATTCATATACTTTGAGTTAGATATTTAAATAAAAAAAATTCGACATTCAATTACCAATGTATAAACTTCTCCTATATAATATTGCATTGATATACTTTCAAATATTTATTTAAATATAAACATTGGGCATTAATCCATTCGCGCAATGTGCGTATAAAACTAGTATACTAATAAGAGCCAAAAAGAGTTAGGCCTAAAATGGGTAGAAAAAATGGCGGTCAAATTATTTATTCAAATGGATGGCTCAGATTGTTTAGATTTATATTTTCACTTGACATTTCCTAATTTATCCTTAATTAAATGATTATCCGTTAAATTTTCCGTTAAATATTCTCTTTTCCGTTAACTTTTAACTTACCCATTAATTTCTATAAGCAAGGTCTTAGGTTCGGAGCTCATCCCAATTAAAGTTGGCATAATTATTAAACATATACTATGAATATGTTAGACTATATTATTCAAAAGTAAGTACCAGACTCTATTCCTCTTATTAAATTAAATAATAAATTAGTATTTTTTTCAAAACAAAATAAAAGTAAATTAGTAGTTACAACAAAAAAAAAAAATACATATGCATTTATTTAATTTATAATTCAATGTCTACAATGCCTTTATTCAAAAACAAATATTCATTATCAAAAAATTTCAAGAGATATAATTTCAGTAGTTATATTGTCTATATTTTCTACAATGCAAAAATTCCCTACCTTCAAATTTATTAATTAATTATATTCACTACATTGTTCATTGTTTTCTTTTTACACTATCTTGTAATTAAATATCAAAGTTATACTAAAAAATAATGTTATATATTTATTTACCAATTATTATGTTAATAACATGGAAAACAATTAAAAAAATAATTTGAAATCAATTATATTAACTACTTAGGGATGATTTGTTTACAAAGAAAACATTCAAATAACACAATAAAACTCATTATTAAAAATGTCAATGTAGGGAAATAGAATATTGTGACACATTTGATGTATTGAAAATATGCTGAGACTGCAACATTGTTGGAATCAATCTTTTAAATTCAGAAAAAGAAGAAATTTGAAAAATAACTACTATTGCAGCATTCATTAATCTTGTATGTTTAATACTTAATTGTGCATTCTTTAAATATATTAGAACTAATATAAATTTATAATTCATCCATTTTCTACCATCAACCTCTTTGGATTAAAGACAAAATCAACATCGATCTTGACAACAAAAATAATTGGTATATAAGATTGGACATTATCTCATTCGCGCAATGCGCGTGAAAAACTAGTACAAACTATAAGAGTACAAAATATACACCAGATAATTATATAGTAGTAGAAGTATACTTGGACTATATCAATATAATCCTAATACACTCCTCAAACACAAGGTTGACAAGATACAACAATATTGAGCTTGTCTTGAAGAAACTTGAACCGTGGTGTAGGCAGTGCTTTAGTGAAAGTATCCGCTTTTAGAGATAAGATTAACCTGAAGGTCACCAGAAGCCACCTTGTTTCGCATAAAATGATAGTCGACCTCCACATGCTTCGTTTGTGCCTGTAACACAGGATTATCACAAAGATATGTTGCTCCCAGGTTGTCACACCATAGCGTAGGCGCATAAATAGGTGGAAAGCCAAGCTCATAAAGAAAAGATACAATCCAAGTAACCTCAGGCGCAACGTTTGCAAAACCCTTATATTAAGCTTTTGTAGAAGACCATGCAACAATACGTTGTTTTCAACACACCTAAGACACTAAATTACTGCCCAAGAACACAGAAAAACCACTCGTAGGCTTCCTATCAGTCGGACAAGTAGCCCAGTTGAAGTTAAAAAAGGCATGCAAATCAGGCGACTCCGAAGGATGCAAACGTAGACCATATTCCAAAGTACCCTTCACATAGCGTAGCACACGCTTCAGTAAGACCCAATGTTCCACTGTGGAGAGTGTATGCGCTGACAAAGTTGATTCACAGCAAAAGACAAGTCAGATCTAAATACAGTTAAATACTACAAGGCACCTACCAGACTACGATACCGTGTCGGATTGTCAAATAACTTCTTAGACATTGAAGATGTACAATAACAGGAAACAAGATTAGCAAGATACTTACAATTAGACATACCAGCCCGTCTGAGAATATCATTCATATACCTGCGTTGAGATAGCAATAGAACACCATCAATAGAAATCGTTTCTATTCTAAGAAAGAAACTAGGTTTGCCTAGATAACGAAATTTAAACATAGTTGACAAACGACAAAGTAAGGAGGAGATAAAATCAGAATCACGAGCCATTATGAGAATATCATCAACATAAACAAGAAGAAAAACTTGTGTCCCAAAAGTAGAGTAGTAAAACAAAGAAACATCAGTTTTTTAAGATTGAAAACCAACGGATAGAAGAAAGTCGTGCAATCTCTTGAAGCAAGCACATGATACCTACTTCAAACCATACAATGAGCGCTGCGAAAGACAAATATGATCAGGGCAAACGTGATCATAATAGCGAAGAGGTTGACGTAGAGTCCATCCATGTGACAAAGCAATAGAAAGCAATAAACGAATCATAGTAGGCCTGACAACAGGACTAAAAGTGTCAAAAAATTCTTCACCAACGACTTGATTAAAACCTTTTGCCACTAAACAAGCATTGTAACGCTCCACTGACCCATCAGCTTATGCTTCGTACGAAACACCCACTTGCAACAATGATATTCATCCCAAGTTTCACCAGTACTAAATACCACGTATCGTTGTGAAGCAAGGCATTGAATTCATGATCCATTGCTTCTCGCTACTCCAGACAACGAACAACTTGAGTGTAACAAGTGGGATCAGAAATGCGAAGAGAAACTGCCAATGTATGCGACTAAGTAGCAGCCCAGGTCATATGACGAAGCACCATTAGATGCCTGCGCTGCGGAGTCACAATAGTAGCTGTTAGGCGTCTAGTAGAGCACACTGGAGTAGACACATCAACAACTATAGGCGATTGAGAGGACAAATCACCAACAGACTCTGAAACCATAGTAGACACAAGAGGGACAACACCCCACGGCCTCAAACCAGAATCACTACTATGAACCTAAACAGTTGTAGAGTCTGCTAAAGGAAACACACATTCATCAAATCGCACATGCTGGCAAATAAAAACCTTTCCCGTAGCAAGATCGATATAACGATACCCACGAAAAGACCCAAGATAACCTAGAAAAACACACGGAACACACCAAAAGCCCATGCTATGCTTATTATACGGACAGAGACACTGAAAAAACAAATAACCAAACAGCTTAAAAACGAATATGAAGTAGAAGACCGAAAAAATTTAGAATATGGACTAACCATACCCAAAACAGGTGAAGGTAAACGATTAATATGATAAACGATTGTCTCAAAACCAAAGTCCCAATACTTAGTAGGAACAAAACCATGAGCTAGCAAAGCAAGACCAGTCTCAACAACATGACGATAACGCCGTTTAACACGACCATTTTGCTCATTCGTGTAAGCACATGACTGACGATGAACGATACCAAGAGATTGAAAAATAGAATTTAACTTACGATACTCACATAAGGAGATTTTGCCCGCATAGAAAAGGAACTAGTTGGGTGACCTAGAACAACCTCCGTGACAACGCGTTCGGAACAAATAGCTGCTATGCTTTGAGTACCAGGTTGATGAGAAGCCATCGCAGAATAAAATAGAGAACCTGGTAAACTAATACCTGATGAACATAAGGGAATTGATGAGATCTCTGAATAGTTGGTCGGTTGTGGTGTTCTTCAGATCTCTATGATCGCGCATTGTGATCACCTTCATTTCCCACTCCTTGGTAAGGCCTCGTAAGACCTTCAGGTTTAGCTCCTTTTGTGGGATCTCCTTCTTGAGATCACTGATCTCGGTTGAAAGCTTCATGAACCGAGATTCCATGCTGTCGATGCTCTCACCTAGCTTCATCGTGAAGTCCTCAAACTTCTTCATTGCCACAGTGAGCTTGTTCTCCTTTTCCTGTTCGTCACCTTCACCAATCAACATCAAAGTGTCCCATACCTCTTTGGCCGTGTTGCACTTTCTTACTCGTGGGAAGATGGTTTCATCTATTGCCCTGAAGAGAATGTCCTTGGCAATGTTGTCAAGGTTGTTTCTCTTCCTATCATCACTTGTCCATTCTTCCTTTGGTTTTGGGACATACTTTGGTGTGTCCTTGGTTTGCTCTGCAGCAGTGTTGACCATTAGGATTTTGACTGGTCCCGATGTTATAACCTCGGCCATCTCATCATGGAGGGCTGATAAGTACGCAAGCATGCGTGTCTTCCAGTCGTCGAACCTGCTATGATAAAAAAGAAGATGTCTCGACAACATGCTGTCCATATTGAAAATTATCTCGTGCTTTTAAAAATGTTTTAAAAGATTTTCAAAGAAGGATCTCTAGGCAATATAAACAAAGGTTTATATCGATCAAAGAACTTGCTCTGATACCAATTGTTGGTCCCAAGGGGATTGGGTACAAGTCTAGAGGGGGGGGGGGNAGGGGGGGGGGGGTGAATAGACTTGTATAAGATTTTGCAAATCTTTTCGACCTCTCGTGTGTATTGGACTTAGGATGTTTAGGTCCGACACCTCACAAGATAAAGATAAAGTTTTATGCGCAGCGGAAAAGTTATCCCCTTTTAATTAGCACGAGTTTAAGTTAGTTCGAGAGGTGTGGTTATATGTAGTGCAGATCGAGAGATAGGTTAGCGAGATATAAAAGCAGAAAGTAAATGCAAGAGAGATTTTTAAGTGGTTCGGCCAACCCGCCTACATCCACTCTTCTTCTAGAAACTCCCTAGAAGGATTGCACTTAAACTTCCCTTTTTAGTACAATATCGAGCGCTTGAGCTTTGATCACGAAGCCCGCCTCAAGCCTCAGGTTTTTCGCCCCGCTTCTTGTAACTCCACCTCTCGAGCACTTGAGCTTTGATCACCAAGCCCGCCTCAAACCTCAGGATCTTCACAAGACAGCTCCCAGGTTACTCCGCCTCTCGAGCACTTGAGCTTTGATCACCAAGCCCGCCTCAAACCTCAGGATCTTCACAAGACAGCTCCCAGGTTACTCCGCCTCTTCTTGCCTTCTCCAAAGCAAGGTTGTTCCGGTTGTCACAGGTTAAGTGTAACAATCTCCAATCTGACCAAAAGCTTTCGTTGGATGATCTTTCTTGTAGAGCAGGTTTGGTCACCTTCTAGATGTGTAGTAGTTGAAGCTTTGCAACTCTCTCAAACACTAAGATGTGTTTTCTCGCAGTTGTGAATATCAAGGATGATATTCCAATTTAAGCACTTGCACTTTGAACGTTTGAATCAGACACCTCTTTTGATAGCTTAGAATTCTCGAACCCCTTTTTAACTTGTGTCTTCATGTCCTTATATATGAGAGTTGAGGAATAATTCCGTTGGAGGGAAAATTATTCCGTTTGAAATCTGTCTCCCATGCTGATCATGGGACTTGCATATTTTTAGCATGTTTCATGGAGTGGTGGTCTAGTAACTTGAGCCTTTTGTCTTGTAGTGAATATCCCATATTCCACTATCTTGAGTCCATGCTCCACTTACTTCTTTTGGCAAAAGTTACTCTTTTTATATTCACATTGATCTTCGTTTTAGGGAATAAGACCGACCTTGGATTGGTGCACTTTCTATCCGTTTGTTGTGGAGTTCTGACGTGGCATCCACTTCCTGTTGTTCTATGTTCCCATAATATTCTTTCGACACCTCCAAAATATTTTATCTCCATGATATTCTTCTTCTCCAAACTTAGATTACTTCATCCATGCGTGTTAACTGCCATTCAGTCTTTTGGAGAAGTACCAGTTCATCGAGATCAGCGTTGATGTCTCGACTACTTGATGTCTCGATCCTATGTCTCGAACTCGATTAATTTCTCGAGAAATTCCATCTCTCGAACTCTGCTTGTGTCTCGAGACTTAGTTGATGTCTCGCAGACCCTTATTCCTCTAGTGATGTCTCGTGCCTTCTTCTGATCTATCTATAAGCTTACAACACGAAACTTCTAAGCTGTTCAAACAAGTTTACCTTAAGTTTAAATATTTCTGAGTTGAGCTCAATTACCCGGTTGTATTTTCGCTCTTAGTTTACTTGTTGAACTTACATGTATCACCTATCTATCGAGACTTGGGGAATTATGGATTACATTTGGTATCATCAAAACCTATTACAATATATTCCTAACAATTTCCCCCTTTTTGATGATGCCAACACTATACTTACTTATATGGCTGATTTTCAAGAAAATAGGCTTTGATTTTATTTTCAGCGCATACGGTAAGTTTGACAAAGGAACTAATCTGTTAAAACATGAAGTAAAACTCACGCAACACCCCCAGCAAAAGATATATATATTAAGATCAAGGGAATGTTTTACACTGAAGAAACGTAGCAGAAAAGTTGAAAGAAAGCAAAGAACAACATAAGAAAAATTTAAGAGTGCAAATTTGACAACGAGAGCTTACTGCTTGTCCGCTTTTCTCTTCTCATTGATAGCTTCTCGTGTCTTGATGGGGTCTTTTGGGTTTACCAGACTCAGGTAGTCGTCTGTGACGTGAAAGAATTGATAATTCCTGAAGGCCTCCCTAACAAATTCACCTTCAATTACTCCATCTTTCCAGCATTGGACACATTCTTCTGGAGTCATGTTGCTGCTGTGAAGGGATATCCCAACATACTTCAGAAGGTTGAATATCTGATGAACAAGACTTTGCTCGGTGTCCTCTCTATTTCCGAACTTGAAGGTGATCATCATTTGCTCAACTTTTCTTTCCTTTTCTGTCTGTTGTTCTTGTCTCTTTCTTCTCCTTTCTCTGTCTTCTTCTCTTCTCTTCTCAAGCTCTTTTGTGCGCTGAACCCTTAGATCCTCCTGCCTCTTGGCTTCCTCCATTGACTTGCTGATTGTTCTTGGAATTTTCGGAGGAGGTCCAGTAGATAAGGGTTCACTCGCTGCCCTTTTCTTGCTGATTGATGTCCATCTTGATCCCTGATACCCCTGATTTTCCCCCTTGGTGGCATCATCCATACGGGAAAGAAGAGTGGACATACCTTGAAAGAGCGTTTGAAGCTGAGCAGGTACTTGGTTCGACAGGTCATCGAGTAAGGCTTTGATCATATCCTATCGAAGTTCGCTGGAGTTGCGGAATACTTGCAGTTCATCTCTCAATACCGCAACTGCTGCCCTTGCTTCTGCAGCCTCCACTTTAGCTTCTGCAGCTTCATTTGTGGCTCGTCTAGCTGCATCTTCAGCCCAGACTACTTGTTCGAGAAGTTCCTCGCAGCTGGTTTGAGACTCACTTGATCCAGCAGCGGGCAGTGATGCGTTGTGAACAAGTGTAAGTTTGTGTTCAATTCGGGCCATCTTCTGAGAGTGATCGGACATGAATTGGCGCACCTCGCCAATGAAAACTTCTTCGGCCTGTCGATCATAATCAGAAGGAGGAGAAGAAGGTTGAGAAGTACCTTTAGTAGGAGGGGACTTGGGTGCTTCCAGATTTCCACCCATTGTTTGCAACTGTGAGTCCACCTCTCGAATGTGTGTCTGAGGATCAGCAGGAGCACTGGGGTCAGAGCTTGAAGGTAGCTCCATGTCAGGCGCTTCCCGTTTTCCACCTGAGGGATGGATCACTTCTCGCTCATCACCTCTCGAACCTGGAACCTCAGCTTCAGCTTCTGGTGGGATTGGGTCAGCTAAGGAAGGGACTTATGTGTTGGATGCTTCCCGGTTTCCATCCAATTGAAGAACCTCCTCAGTGTTACCTCTCGAACCAGAGCTGGGAACTTGATCATCTGCCGGAGGGATTGGATAAGAAGGACGAGTTTGTGCATCGACAGGTGCTTCCCGGTTTCCACCGTTGATAGGCACACCTTCTTCCTCATTACCTCTCGATGCAGCAGGATTTGTGACTGTCTGCTCTTGTTGCTCATCTGGCTGCACATCAGTCTGCTCAGGTGAATCAGGAATCACTATTGTTTCGGGAGCAGCTGGTGCACTCCACCTTTGCCTATCAAACATTCTAGCCGCAAAGGTGGATGCAGTGTCATCTGGTAGCAGGAATAGAGATGCCTGCTCCATGTACATCGAAAAGCCTGGCAGAGTGAGCAACGGAATTTCACCCTCTCGAACTGTTTGAGCCTCGTCGGTATCAATAGAAGGTGTGGACTCAGGAGCAGGCAGAAGGAGGATGGAATTGGGATCTGCCTCCTGTGCTTTAGAGGTCTCGAATTCACCTCTCGAAGCTTCTCCCTATGTGTCCAGAGCAGAGTCATGCATTTGGGACATTGGAATTGCTGCTGTTGCGATTGGATTTTCAGGATCATCCCTTGTAACTCCTGAGGTCTCCCCTAGACCTCTCGTATCCTCTACTTGATGTCCCAAGGATAGGGCAGTAGCGAGCCTGACATCTTCTTGGAATTTTGCTTCTAATTCAGGATCCACTTCAGGCTCGTCTTCTTGTACATCAGCAGCTATGGCCTTCCCTTTGTCAGAACGCCCAAGATTCCTCTTGGTCACATGCATTTCATGGGCTAGCTCTTGCAGTTCATTGGCTGGGATCTCAGTAAGCTTTAACCAATTCAGTGCAAAGATTTCCTTAGCCTCCATTGCTGCTGCCTGAGCTACCAGTTGGTGAAAAGGACCTGTTCTCCAGTTTATCCAACGAAGTACTCTGGAGAAGTCATCCAAAGTTACATCAGTTTCAGCACTAGGGTCCAACTGAGCAGCTACTTCTTCTTCCTCATCAATTTGTCATGTTGATTGATCTTCCATGATTTTGCATCATGCACAGTCTGCGCATTGATCTCTCGGTCCTGATTAGAGAGATCGTCACCTGACTCTACATCGGCTATCATTTTGGCTATAGACCCTTCAACTTGAGCGGATTCATTTGCTGTTAACTCAACATTCTGAGCACTTTGCACTGGGCCCCTGACCATAGTGCCCTGATCATCAATAACAGCCTCTGAAGAGTCGTTCCCAGTAGGTTCTGGACTGTGAGCTACGTCTCGAACCTCCTCTGCTGAGACTGTCATCTCTCGAACCACCACTCGTGGTTCTTCAACATTACCCTGCACTGGATCACTGATCCTAGTGCCTTCGAACTCTCGAGTCTCCTCTCGAGACATATCCGCAAACTCATCAGCAGCACTAGCACCATCATCAACATGCAAATCAACAAATATCTCACCGGAGATGGACCTGGTAGGGGGCACTCTCTCAACCTCAGCAGCCATTGTAGTCTGAGGTTCCCCCTAGGCCTGTGCCCTGTCCTCGAATGGTACTGGAATGACAGAGGGTGCCACCTCTCGAGGCTAAGTGACATCATCAGACTTGGCTTTCTTAGCCTTCCTTGTTAGAACAACCCTCTTAATCAATACACCCAGTGGTGCATTATCAGAATCTTCCTCGACAGATTGGGCTTTCCTCTTGCCCCTTCCTTTAGGCTTTGAGGGAGAGGGTGCAATCTTTACACCCTTAGACTTTGGAGCTTGAGATTTCGTCCTACCCATATAGATATTGCGATGAATCTCCCTCCCTTCCCTCAATTGTAAACCTTTTAAGCTTAACACATATTGAACAACGAAACCGAAACCAACCTTTTTGCTGATCGACTGGTTGGCATTTGAGACTGAGCCTTGCACTTGCTGCTTTAGGAAGTTGAATATGATGTTTGCTCAGTCCATTCGAACGTTGTTCCAAATGGCATGGAGGATTTTGAGGATGTCCAGATTGATCTCATCGGTTCCGGACACCTTGCTGAGGATGAACTTCATGATAAGGTCAGCTGCAATTGCAAACCTCTCCTTCAAATGGTACTTGAGGTCAGCTGCAATTGCAAACCTCTCCTTCAAATGGTACTTGCGGAGGGCAGAGGTTGCGCTGGATGGTGCATTCTCCAATCGGAGGAGGGCAGAGGTTGCGCTGGATGGTGCATTCTCCAATCGGATTTTATCCCAGAAAGCTTGCTTGTCCAAACTGTAATCCGAGAGGTTTTTGACTGCTTCTTCTGATGTGGCAATGTCGAATGCAGCCCGTAGGTCACCCACCGAGGTCGTGATGTCAATCTCATTGAATCGACTCTCAATCTTGCCCTTTGCGACCTTAGCATTCGCGAACCATTCGGTGAAGTCGAGGTCGTGGATGGTTCGATAGTCATGCGTCATATACTTCATGAGCCCGGCCTTCTCAAACTTTTTGAGGACCTTCTCAGCCTGCTTTGGGTTCGTCGAGTGATTGACGAAGCCTTCTTTGTCAAGGATACTTCCTGCCTTGACTTGTTTGATAAGAGTCCTTTTATGGTTCAGCTCCCTTTGGTAATCTTCGGAAGATGAGGATGATGATGAATCGGATGCCATTGTTGAAGGCTTGATGTTTTGGAGGGAATGTGTACAGTGTTTGGAATTTGGGGATTTTGGGTATTCGGTTTGAACTTGAAACCGGGTAAGGAAGATGGGTTTGGCTTTTATATCTTGTGGATTCGGGTTGGATATATGGGTAGGGTTGAGAGTTTGACCCGACTAGTAATCCCGGTTGATTTAAAAGAAGTGAAAGGTCAGAAATACCCTTTTATAACGGTTAGGGGTAGAATATATGGTTAGGGTATTTTGGTAAGATATAGGACGGTTTTGGATTCAAGATAGGGGGGTATTAAAGTAAGATATCTTTATAAGCATGTTCCCACTAATCAAGATAGTGCCCTTAAAACTTGGAAAACCATTAGTAACCGAAGACCACATGGCTAATATTAATTCTCAAATTAGTCGTTTCACATATATCCGTTGAACACATTAGTTTCAGCTCTCGAAGGTGAACATTCGTCTGTACTAGTTTAAGGATCTTCCCCCTGAGTGATTGATCCCTAAACCTCCTTATTCCTCCAACTTGATCTGGTTGATCCCATAATAGCATGTTCAAGTGGTTAAGGATCTTCCCCCTGAGTGATTGATCCCTAACCTTCCTTATTCCTCCAACTTGATCGAGATACATATAGAGTCAGTTTGTTATCTTTCGAAGTGATCTCTCGAACTCCCCTTCTTCGAGACATATCGTATATAGGCAAACTGAATGAGTATCTCTCGAATACCTTTCGAACACAGATTGCAAAAAGAACAAGAATGATTCATCCAAAAGATATCACTTAGAACATTTCCTTAAGTTCATTTAGTGATTTCCAGATACATTACATATGAATCAATATACTATTAGATTCCCTATAAACTTTTGTTTGGCCTTGAATAGCCATATAGGAATCTAACGTCACAGCAGGAACTAGCCATCTAAAATCCTATTTATTCTAGTTACAGAACTAGAGGTGGCTAATTCTTCTTGTTCTTCTCTACCTCTCCGCTGCTGCACTCCTCACTGGCTCCTTCTCCCTTTCCCTTGGTTCTCCATTTGGTTGAGGGAGAGCCTTTTCCAGAATGTGCAACTGTAGGAGTCCCACTTATACGAGACTCTTCTCCTGACTCTAGTATCCCACCATTGTGGATCTCCTCGCATTTGGGGATCCATTCACCATTGATGGGAATAGGATACTTGCTTGGATTATCAGGAAACTCCGCAATCTGTTCACCCTTCGTTGATTCTGGATAGTTTTCTCCTTGAAAGTCTTTGGACTTAACTGCCGATTTCCTTCCTCTATACCAGAATGGTACATCATCTTTTCCTTTCTTCTTCTCCATGAAGAAGTTGATGACAAGAATTGATGAAGAAATACCTCTATTTATACCCCAAAAACTTAAGCACTGTTGAGTCACGAGATGCTAATTGAATGACCATTCAATGCTGTTGTAACTTCAAGGCTGCCATAAAGTTGATGAAACCGTCCCTCACATGCGAAACAGTTCATGGCACTAAATACAAGGAGATAAGATTTGACCGTTCAACCCAATTCTATCATTCCCAATTCTAACCTTAGTTAATAAAACCTATTTTCACATAAAGCTTTTGTGAAAATATCTGCTAGTTGCTCCTCCGTTGCAACATATTCCAAAGTTATATCCTTTTTCTCAACATGGTATCGGATGAAGTGATACTTGATATCAATATGCTTTGTCCTTGAGTGTAATACTGGATTTTGAGTAATGGCTATAGCACTAGTGTTGTCACACATAATCTTAACCTCTTTACATTCAACACCATAATACAGTAATTGCTGCTTCATCCATAAGATTTGAGCACAACAACTTCTAACTGCTACATATTCTGCCTCAGCGGTACTTGTAGCTATCGAATGTTGCTTCTTGCTAAACCATGAGACAAGTCTTCCACCTAGAAACTGACATGTCCCAGATGTGCTTTTTCGATCAATTTTACAACCGGCAAAGTCCGCATCAGAATATCCCATAAGTTCGAAAGATCCACCTTTCGGATACCAAAGTCCAACACTTTGCGTACCCTTGAGATATCTAAGGATCTTTTTAGATGCATTGAGGTGACTTTCCTTAGGACTTGCCTGAAATCTAGCACATACACCTACTGCAAAGGATATATCTGGTCTACTAGCAGTTAAGTAAAGAAGAGATCCGATGATACCTCGATACGTAGTTTGATCAACCTCTCGACCTTCACTGTCAACTCGATACGTAGTTTGATCAACCTCTCGACCTTCACTGTCAACGTCGATGGTAGTTTGATCAACCTCTCGACCTTCACTGTCAACGTCGATGCGTAGAGGATCAACCTCTCGACCTTCACTGTCAACGTCGATGCGTAGAGAGGTTCCCATAGGTACTTTGACTGAAGATTTCCCTTCTATATTGTATTTCCTGAGTAGATCCTTGGTGTATTTCTCCTGGTTGATGAAAATACCTTCCTTAAGCTGTCTCACTTGTAATCCAAGGAAATAGTTGAGTTCTCCCATCATGCTCATCTCGAACTTCCCTTTCATCAAACTGGAGAACTTCTCGCACAAGTCTGGATTGGTGCTCCCAAAAATGATATCATCCACATAGATTTGCACCAATAAGATATGATCCCCATCCTTAATTTTGAACAATGTTTTGTCCACTAGGCCTTTGGTGAACCCACACTGAAGTAGAAAAGAGGATAAAGTGTCATACCAAGCTCTCGGAGCTTGTTTTAAGCCGTAAAGTGCCTTCTTCAACTTGTATACTTTGTCAGCTCCCACGTCCTTCAAGAAACCCGGAGGTTGTTCAACGTACACCTCTTCTTCAAGAAGTCCGTTCAAAAAGGCGTTCTTGACATCCATTTGATACACTTTGAAGTCTTTGAAGGCGGCATATGCGAGAAAGATGCGAATGGCTTCGAGACGTGCCACCGGAGCGAAGGTTTCATCAAAATCTATTCCTTCCTCTTGGCAATATCCTTTAGCAACAAGTTTGGCCTTGTTCCTATCAATAACTCCATCCTCATTCATCTTGTTTCTGAACACCCACTTTGTTCCAATGACATTCTGATGATGAGGTCTCGGAACTAGTTCCCAAACATCGTTCCTCTCAAACTGATGAAGTTCCTCTTGCATGGCTTGCACCCAATCTGGATTACTTAGAGCCTCATCGATCACCTTAGGTTCTATTTGAGATAGAAAGCAAGCAAGCATGCTTTCTCTGTATGCTGATCTGGTTCGAACTTTGTCACGTACATCTCCAATAACTTGATCAGCGGGGTGACTTCTCAACCATCTTAGATCGGGTTGTGGCTCCTCAGTTGATTCCTCGGTTGTTGGTTGAGATGTGGTAGGATCATCTATGATCTGGATTGGATCAACTGAGTCAGAAGCCTTCTTCTTTGTAGTCTCTTCAACGTCTGATTCTGACAGGAGTTCTGCTACGTCTCGAACAATCGACTGCTTCCCATCGAGAGGTAAGTCTGATCTCTCGATCGTTTTCGGCTTAACTTCCTTAGGGTTTTCAGCTGCTTCCATTGACTTTGATGGTTGATTGGCTTATGCTTCATCATCAAAAGAGACATGTATAGATTCCTCAACCACCAATCTCCGCTTGTTGAAGACTCTGAATGCTTTACTTGTCGATGAGTTCTTAGCTGAGTCTTTCCATTGTTGTGGACATATCATTTGCATCCGAATGTGTGGAAGTAGCTTACATTCGGTTTCCTCCCATTCCACAACTCATATGGAGTCTTTCCAACTCCTTTCACAATCAAGGACCGATTTTGGGTATAGCACGCTGTGTTGACTGCTTCTGCCCAAAATCCTTGTGATATGTTGGCTTGTGAGAGCATGGTCCTTGCAGCTTCCTTGAGAGTTTTGTTTCTCCTTTCAGCAACGCCATTCTATTGAGGTGTTCGAGCAGCTGACAACTGATGATGGATCCCGTTCTCGTTGCAGTAGCTCTCGATCACTTGGTTAACGAACTCTCCACCTTGATCTGACCGAATCTTGAGTATCGAGACATCCTTTTCAACTTGAACTTGCCTTAAAAGATTTGGTAGGGCAACTTTTGTCTCGCTTTTCTTGGTTAAGAACACGGTCTAGGTGAATCTTGTGTAGTCATCTACTGCCACAAGAGTGTACTTTCTTCCTCTCATGCTGGGTGGATCTACTGGACCAAATAAGTCCATATGGAGAAGACTCAATGGTCTAGTAAACGATGTCTCGGCTTCGGTTTTGAAAGAGGATTTGATCTGTTTGCAGCGTTGACATGCCTCGCAAATCTTGTCCTTTCGAAACGTAACTTTGGGCAGTCCTTCTACTAGGTTCCTCTTAGTAAGCTTGTTGATAGTTTTGAAGTTCAGGTGACTAAGCTTACTGTGCCAATCCCAGCATAAGTCCTCTTTGCTCCTTGCTAGCATACATAGGGATGGTTTGGCAGATCTCCAATCCACTGTGTACATGTTTCCTTTCCTTGCTACTTCCAGGACGACTTCGAGAGATTCCTCTTGTATGATCTGGCACTTGCTTTTGGTGAAGATAACTTTGTAGCCCTTGTCATAGAATTGGCTCGTGCTAAGGAGATTGAATTTGATTCCTTCAACATAGGACACCTCCTTGATCACCAATTCATTCTTACGGATCTCACCAACAGCCTTCGTGCGTCCTTTCTTCTCGTTATCGCCAAATGTCACCAAGGGACCTTTGATAGGATGGATGTTTTCTAGCAGTGTTAGATTTCCCGTCATATGTCTCGAACATCCACTGTCAATGAACCATACGTCCCTGGTGTCCTGCATGCAAATCAAGCAGATTTAGGTACCCAAACTTTGGGTCCTGGTTGGTTAGTGAGTTTAGGCATCCATTTATACCTTGGTCCCATTAATCCAGGCCTAGGTGCAATGTAGCCATTATACGAATGATAATCATAAGGAATGCTAGCAAAGACTCTAGGCCTTTTAGGTGCATAAATCAGTTTAGGTTGAGGCCTGACCTCGAATTTACGCACCATGCCCTTCATGGCCTGTTTGGTCACGTGGTACCGTTGAAACTGAGGTTTGTTCCATGGTTCATATTCTTGTGACCAATCCTCATCGGATGGGTAGTGTCTGCCTTCCCTCATCTGTGAGTTCCTATCTCTATGAATCTCAAACCTTCCATATTTGCCTTGAGGCGCATTATATGGAATGTAGCTTCTCTTGTACTCAGAATGGCCTTGCGAGAAATAGCTAGGTGATCTCTCGATATTGTTAACCCGGCCATTCTTCGTAGCTTTCCTATACTTTCCATTGTTGGTGTATAGGGACGGTTTGTGAATAGCTACTCTGGTCTTTCCTGTTGGTCCTTTATGACCCTTATTCGGTTTGGGTTGAGATTCTCCATTTCTTGAAGTTCCCAAACCGTTGGTCTGCTTATCTCTCGAGAGACAGTTCTGATGGAACCCTAGTCCGGTTCTATCATTTGTAGGTCTGTGATCATTTATCATTTTCTCCATAGCTTTGGAGGAATTAGTATATGATGCAATAACCTCTCTAAGGTTAAGCTCTCTAGTCTCTCGAAATTTGCACTCTTCCTTAAGTTGGATTATTTCAGCTTCTAAGTTGCTTACTTTAAGAGTTAGCTCTGAGTTCTCTTTCGAGACATTCTTAAGCATCTCTCTTTCAGCAATTAGTCTGCTGTTTTCTTCCAAAGCTTTAGCATGAGTGCTATTAGCGATGTTGAGGTCCCTCCTGAGTAATTCCATGGTCTTGAAGGGATCCTCATCGCTTCTAAAAGAAGAGCATTGAGAAGTAGAGATAGAACAACAAGATGTAGAAGTGGAGGTTACCTCATTGTTAATAGCCATTAAGCATTGATCCTCCTCTTCTGTAGTGTATAAACAGATGAGCCCCCTCTCATCCTCTGAGCTGCTGCTGCTCTCGCTAGAGCTTGATGTCTCGGACTCCTCGATTGCCTTCTCAAGTTTCGTCAGCCACAAGCGCCTTCCTGCGCGAATGAGTCTTTGATGAACTTTTGAAGCCTCCTTGTGTTGGCTTCTCCCTGGATTCTTCTTTCCTTCTGGAATCCTTTCCTTCTTGGCCTTGATATTTGCTTACCGGTGGGTATGGACATTCGGCCTTGAAATGTCCTGGTCTTCTACAGTTGTAGCATAGACCTTGGTTTTCTTCCTCCGTCCTTCTGGATGGATATCTTTCATTTTTCCTTTTTGAGGAGGAAGGTGAACTTGTATTGCTCTCCGGTGTCTTCTTCATGAATTTCCTGAATTTTCTCATAAAAAGAACAAATTGTTCGTCAGATAAAAGATTTGTGGGATTAGGATCTGACCTTGATGATGTGGATGGTTGATCAGCAACGAGTGCAACATTCTGTCTGTCCACCACGTCCTCATCTCTTGGAAACATTTCAAATTCGAAGGCTTTGAGATCTCTGAATAGTTGGTCGGTTGTGGTGTTCTTCAGATCTCTATGATCGCGCATTGTGATCACCTTCATTTCCCACTCCTTGGTAAGGCCTCGTAAGACCTTCAGGTTTAGCTCCTTTTGTGGGATCTCATTCTTGAGATCACTGATCTCGGTTGAAAGCTTCATGAACCGAGATTCCATGCTGTCGATGCTCTCACCTGGCTTCATCTTGAAGTCCTCAAACTTCTTCATTGCCACAGTGAGCTTGTTCTCCTTTTCCTGTTCGTCACCTTCACCAATCAACATCAAAGTGTCCCATACCTCTATGGCCGTGTTGCACTTTCTTACTCGTGGGAAGATGGTTTCATCTATTGCCCTGAAGAGAATGTCCTTGGCAATGTTGTCAAGGTTGTTTCTCTTCCCATCATCACTTGTCCATTCTTCCTTTGGTTTTGGGACATACTTTGGTGTGTCCTTGGTTTGCCCTGCAGCAGTGTTGACCATTAGGATTTTGACTTGTCCCGATGTTATAACCTCAGCCATCTCATCATGGAGGGCTGATAAGTACGCAAGCATGCGTGTTTTCCAGTCGTCGAACCTGCTAAGATAAAAAAGAAGATGTCTCGACAACATGCTGTCCATATTGAAAATTATCTCGTGCTTTTAAAAACGTTTTAAAAGATTTTCAAAGAAGGATCTCTAGGCAATATAAACAAAGGTTTATATCGATCAAAGAACTTGCTCTGATACCAATTGTTGGTCCCAAGGGGATGGGTACAAGTCTAGAGGGTGGGGTGAATAGACTTGTATAAGATTTTGCAAATCTTTTCGACCTCTCGTGTGTATTGGACTTAGGATGTTTAGGTTCGACACCTCACAAGATGAAGATAAAGTTTTATGCGCAGCGGAAAAGTTATCCCCTTTTAATTAGCACAAGTTAAGTTAGTTCAAGAGGTGTGGTTATATGAAGTGCAGATCGAGAGATAGGTTAGCGAGAGATAAATGCGAGAGAGATTTTTAAGTGGTCCGGCCAACCCGCCTACGTCCACTCTTCTTCTAGAAACTCCCTAGAAGAATTGCACTAAAACTTCCCTTTTTAGTACAATATCGAGCGCTTGAGCTTTGATCACGAAGCCCGTCTCAAGCCTCAGGTTTTTCGCCCCGCTTCTTGTAACTCCACCTCTCGAGCACTTGAGCTTTGATCACCAAGCCCGCCTCAAGCCTCAGGATCTTCACAAGACAGCTCCCAGGTTACTCCGCCTCTTCTTGCCTTCTCCAAAGCAAGGTTGTTCCGGTTGTCACAGGTTAAGTGTAACAATCTCCAATTTGACCAAAAGCTTTCGTTGGATGATCTTTCTTGTAGAGCAGCTTTGGTCACCTTCTAGATGTGTAGTAGTTGAAGCTTTGCAACTCTCTCAAACACTAAGATGTGTTTTCTCGCAGTTGTGAATATCAAGGATGATATTCCAATTTAAGCACTTGCACTTTGAACGTTTGAATCAGACACCTGTTTTGATAGCTTAGAATTCTCGAACCCCTTTTTAACTTGTGTCTGCACGTCCTTATATATGAGAGTTGAAGAATAATTCCGTTGGAGGGAAAATTATTCCGTTTGAAATCTGTCTCCCATGCTGACCATGGGACTTGCATATTTTTAGCATGTTTCATGGAGTTGTGGTCTAGTAACTTGAGCCTTTTGTCTTGTAGTGAATATCCCATATTCCACTATCTTGAGTCCATGCTCCACTTACTTCTTTTTGCAAAAGTTACTATTTTATATTCCCATTGATCTTCGTTTTAGGGAATAAGACCGACCTTGGATTGGTGCACTTTCTATTCGTTTGTTGTGGAGTTCTGACGTGGCATCCACTTCCGGCTGTTCTATGTTCCCATAATATTCTTTCGACACCTCCTCAATATTTTATCTCCATGATATTCTTCTTCTCCAAACTTAGATTACTTCATCCATGCGTGTTAACTGCCATTCAGTCTTTTGGAGAAGTACCAGTTCATCGAGATCAGCGTTGATGTCTCGACTACTTGATGTCTCGATCCTATGTCTCGAACTGGATTAATGTCTCGAGAGATTCCATCTCTCGAACTCTGCTTGTGTCTCGAGACTTAGTTGATGTCTCGCAGACACTTATTCCTCCAGTGATGTCTCGTGCCTTCTTCTGATCTATCTATAAGCTTACAACACGAAACTTCTAAGCTGTTCAAACAAGTTTAGCTTAAGCTTAAATATTTCCGAGTTGAGCTCAATTACTCGGTTGTATTTTCGCTCTTAGTTTACTTGTCGAACTTACATGTATCACCTATCTATCGAGACTTGGGGAATTATGGATTACATTTGGTATCATCAAAACCTATTACAATATGTTCCTAACACGGCTGTTAACTAAACATGCTCCACTCTTCTTCACACCGCGTGAAGGTCTGCACTATCTCCTTAGCAGAGACCGCTGCGTAATTTGAGTGTACGTTAGTGAGTAGAGACCGCTGGGTAATTCAAGTGTATGTTAGTTTTTGACTTTCCAGCCGTTAGATCCATAAATGCGTTGAACTTTTGTCTTTTTGTTCTGCACAAAAAGACATGACATTTAGTGAAGGTTGACTTGGGATATGTACCTTGGACTCATTTTGTCCTGTACACATTTTCTCAATTTTAAGGCTTCGAGCTGTTTATGCTCAGAGAATGTCTCTGGTTTGTCCTATCGAGTTTTTAGTTGTGATAATGACTCGATCCTTTTGTCCACTCGAATATGATTGGTTGAGTTACTAACACACAAGAGGTATACCCTTTGATAAGCGCCAAAAGTAGTTTGCAAAAGGGTCGGTTTGAGCACTTAAACACAATGATTTTACACCCATTTATAAGCAATTCATGCATAATAAGCTCGGATGTGATCATTCTCGCAAAACTCTACTTTGTGTTGTGTTTCGAAGCCATTCCCGCAAGACAAAATAGAACCCGAGGCCAAAGGAAGGAACAAACAAAGAAACGAAGCGGGAACAAAAGGGTCAAGCACCTCCCACGCGTGGGGTTGCGTGGAACAATTCCAGTGTGGTTCCACGCCAGGCCTCCACGCGTGGAGCTGGCGTGGCCGAGGCCGTTAAGGGCAAAAATGAGATTTGGCTTGAGAGAGGCTATTTAAATCAATCCTCAACATTTTTGAGAGGAGCCCAATTCTAGTTTAGATCTGATTTTCCTTTTTCTCCCCCTTAGGGTTAATTCCCCAAAATCCTTTGTACTAGATTTCTTTAAGTAGTGATAAGCACCCAAGATAACTAGGAATTAAGGTCTAAATTGGGTTGAATTGATAGTGATTAGTATCCTTTTGTGATTAACTTATGGAATTTTATGCTCTAATGTGTAGATCTCGTGCAAAGCTATCTCTTTGGTGTTTTAGAATGTTTTTACAAGTCCCAGGACGGGCCGGAAGACCACCCCACGCGTGGCACCGGCGTGGACCACGCGTGGACAGGAAGTGCAGGAAGAAAAATAAAAAGGGCAATTGTGGGAAGGCTATTTAAGGGATCTAGTTAGAAATTTCCAGGAGGTTAGATCATTTGTAGATTTACATTTTCTTAGATTAGCATTCTTATTAGAAAGCATTTTAGAGAGAGAATTGTTGAAAGATTGAAGAACAAAGGATGATTTGAAGATTGTAATTCATGTTTACTAGGTGAATTCTACTCTTAATCTAGCTTTTATTTCATTTCAAATTGCAATTTACAATTCTCTATTTTGAATTAGGTTTTTGTGATTTTGAATTCATGAATATGAGTAGCTATTTTTTCTTTGTTGTGTGATGTTATGTTTGCCTAGTGTGGATCCTAAATTCTAATTGTGGAAATTAATTCATTCTATGTTGGAAATCTATTCTTGCTCTTTGATTGTTGATGTGGTTTGATTCTAAGTTGATTTGGCCAATCTCTTGGAAGATTTAGGCCTTAATCTAGTCGTGACTAGTGATTAGTGTTAAGGAAAAGCTTTTGCAATCATAGAATCCTATGGAGATCTAAAAATAGATTAGTAAGAAGGTGTGAAGCCTAAGTGTTTGATAAATTGTCTCTAATGCTTTTTGGTTACTTAACAAGTATTCCTAAGCTAGAGAGCTTGTGGAAAAGGATTGTGAAACCATACCCTTGAATAGCCAATCTAGTTGAATCAATCTTCCCTCTCTCAAGTCACACCATGAGGCATCATGACTAGCATAATTCATTCCCTTGCTTCTTACAATTGTTATTTTTCATTGTTTACTCCAATTAATCATACTATTCGTTTACGAATGTTTACTCTACGCACCTCGACAACCTCGTATGTTCCAATATGCATTCATTTGAATAAGAGCTAAGCAATCTTCCGCATTACTTTCTTTGAGACTTGACACTTAGGGAGTATTGACTCTTCGTTTTACCACCTACATTCAACCACCACCTCACCGTGAACTATACTCCTTTCAGGTAGGGAATAGATCTAGCTTGATTGGAGGAATTGAAGATGAAGATGTAATAGAGTTCTCACAATAGATTGGTATCTCTACTCTACTTTTTCTTTCTTTAATTCCATTGCAAATTTCATTTGATTTAATTGTTGTTATCTTTTGCTTTGATTTTATGATTTTGATGATGAGTGGCTAGTTTAGTTTAGGAGATTGGATGTCCCAACCAAGCTATTGTGATTGGTTTGATGAAAATTCTTCCATTGATTGTAGAAATGTTGAATTAGGGTTCTAATGTCTTGTGTGGTTGATGCTTGTCTTGATTTGCTTCTATTTTCGGTTGAGATAGATAGTAGAGTTAGGGAAAAGTGTTGATTGCGCGATAGCGGATCCACATGAGTCCTAATCGACCACATCCTTGCCCTTAGTCCGAAAGGACGAGGTCCAAGAGGAGTGGTAGACCAAGTGTTCGATAGAATGCCCCATTCGAATGAGGAATTGGGACTCCAGAGTGTGATGCCGCCGGGTGATGGTGCCGTGGGCTCCCTCGATTAAGCCCGAGTCACATTGTTTATAATCTTCATAGTAGGACCAAACACAAGAACTAGATAGGACATCCAACCTCTCGTTTCTTTTTATTGGTTTCCCTAGTTTATCCTTGCTCACCCTTTCCCTTATGATTCTTTTGTTTTCTAGTAATTCATGTAACTCTTGCCCCTTAACATCCTAAATGCCAACGCGTAATTCTATTGCAATTTGCCATCCTTGAGAACGCGACACTCGGGGAATTTCTTCCTCGTTTTACCACCTTCATTACTCACCCAAAACCATTGCATCACCCTACCTTGATTAGGTCTTTTGTAACCTCTCGGCCTTTGTCTTCGAATCTTCAGGTCTTCGAATCTTTAAATCTTCTAGACTTCGTCTATAGTTATGAATCGCTCAGAAATAACTGCTTGGGTCAAAAATTGATTTGTTATCTTCTATTTGTTTGAACGTTGTCCTCTCAAACGACATCCACGAGTGCTTATTATGTTCACTTGGGTTAATGATTCGAATAACAATTCAAACTAAAAAAGGACTCGGCCTAAGTCTAAGACAGAAAAAGAATTGGGGGATCTAAACTCCTAAGTTTAGTATCATCAAAATCTAATTACAAAGTGTTCCTAACAGTAGAAATATAGTTGGACTATATCAATAGAGTCCTAATACACTTGACCAACAATCCCCTTAGCTTTTCATGGATTTAAACTCTTGACTTGCTTTGATATCAATCGCCATTATCAGTCGCTTACTACTACACAAAAAATTATAACTAATAGTGAATGCACATCTTGATATATATATATATACTTATACTTGCGTAGTAGTTACCACCATGTTTCGATGATAGGATGCTAGACTCGATCCTCCAACCTTTCACCCATCAAAATATACTCACATAGTTGAAAAATGGCAAATTAGAAAATGCCTTATCCAACATTAAAAGAAGACAAAAACTTGTGTGATACTGTCTCATGGATCATTGTCAATGCGACAGGTCGGGTCAAGATAAAAATGTAATACTTATACTGTAAATTAAGAATAAAGTGTTTGTTACTTATAATGAAAAGTGTAATACTTTTGAAGAAAAATGTAATAATTTTACATTTTTAATTAAAACTATTACATTTTTCCTCAAAAGTATAACACATTCACTTCTAAGTAACAAACACTATTCTTGATTAGTATTACATTTTTCAGTATAAATATTATATTTTCATCTTGAGCCAAATCGTCTTACGTATAAGGATCGGTGAGATAGTTTCATGGGAGGTCACTTTCTTTAAAGAATATGTGGGTGTGGAAATATTTTTTTAACCATGTTCAATTTTTCAACAAAAACTAACTTTCGATAAAAAGTTGTTTTATACGCGCGGATATAAATGGTACAAATCCAGATGTAGCAAACTGGAGACCTTTTTTTTATATAGAAAGTATCAGCGATGCCATCAAACCACGAGGTATTTATCTATACATACTACCACAACTTCATAGTAGTGTTTTTGTTAGATAATGTAAAGTCTTCATAGGATACTCTCTAATATTCTACAAAAATATATATATCACTTAGACTTCAAAAATATATTCTCAACTTTTACTCTACTTGTGTTCAAATTTTATTGGAAGAGAAAAAATAGAATGGATAAAAATCATAACCTCCTCTGATATTAAGAAATCAAAGCATGCCACATGATAAGGAGTATAAAATGGGAGTAGATGCAAAATTACTTAATATAGTAATTCCTTCTGTACGATTTCCCTGATAATATATATTATATATGTTATATATTATGTCCTTAATTAAGTGGTGCAAGTTTGAAAAGTACTATTTTTGCGTGGTGATGGAATGGATGCTTTCAAAAGAACAAAACGAAGAGTCGGAACTCCCCGCTCGAACTAATGAATTAGAACTAGAATCAAGATAAGGTGAGAAAACAACTAAAGCCTCTCCTTGCATAACAAAACTCTCGAACCACTTTATGAAACCTAGCTTCTTGAAAAGAAGAGTTTACCTGAGATTCAATAGTAGGAACATAACCATAATCCTATTCTAAAACCTTCAAATGAAAGACTTAGAAAAAACTCATAATTTTAGAAATTGGAAAATTTATATTTCAAACTTCGATTGTTTACAAAGCAAACTGAGCCTCCTTTTTATAGAGATGAAGGATGGTTCTTGAAACGGGAATACAATTGTTTATGATTATTACAAAGCATGTGGCCGACAAGGGGTGATGGCCTAATTGACATAAAGTAAAGATACTTTAATAAAGTTACATAATAATGCATATAATACGCAAAATTTTAAAAGATAACGCTAACATATCCCTGTCAGGATGGGAATCTTATCTTTGAAGATAAGATTTTCTTTGCTGGGAGGATAAGATCGAATCTTATTCCTGGCTCATAAGTCTCTTTCCTTTCCAATTCTGTGGGTCCCAATCTGGTTGTCCTACCTTCATTGTCATCCATTCTCCATGAAATTGAAGGTCCATTACGGAGTCTTCATCAGATGTTGTATCACTCTTTGTGGAGTAATTGGAGTAACTAGGATAACCCATGTAGTTAACCCATTCTTGTCTATCCATTCCAGATTGCCTCCTTTTTGTCCTCCAAACATCTTTGTTCCACTGGCTCCTGTGTTCTGATCTTTTCTTTTGAGATTTTTGGGTATGAGCTTTCTATATCTCATCAATTTCTTCAAGAACATAATCTATATCATCAAAATTCCAAGGGTCTTGTGACCAGATATCCTCTTTCTGAGCCTCGCTTAGGTTATAGTAGTACTGGTTGCTTGCTTATTTGATCCTTTCATAGTAGATCTCATCATCTTGTCTAACGTCTGGTTGGATACCTTCTCTGGGCCAAATTTCTTTTGGAATGAATTTGTTTTGGGCAAAGATGTACCTTTGCATTTCTGGATATTCTTCTTCTCGAACCAGAATGGATTCCCTGTGCTGTTCATAGATCTTCATGAATGGTTCTGCATGTCATTCTGGATACCCATGCTGTGACTTCTCGATGCAGATGAAGTATAAAGAATTCTGGGCAGTCTTGGCATAATTTCTTCCAGTATTTTAATGGATAAAACCAAGTTAAGAATTTTATTAAATCCTTCTCAACAGAAAGATCTAATTATTTTCTTAAACTGGGCTTATGGAATTTGATAAACACCAAGAATAGTACATATTAAGGGTCTAAAATATGATAAAATGTAAAGTTTTGCCACCCTTTATAACAATCTCATGCATTTTAAGCTCGGATGTGATCAAAATCTTCTAACATTAATTTTAGGAAAAGTTTTGAAGTGTTTTCATAGATCGAAAAGGGATTCGAAGCCAAAACAGAGCAAAAGACAAACAAAGCTGCAGAGCAGGAACTTCCCACACGACCAACACGCGTGTGAACAAGCATGGATCCATTCCAGTAACTGTCCACGCCTGTCACCACGCGTGTGGGCCGGCATGGTCTGGCCACAGGGGCGACTTCAAGAATTTTGGTTTTGGATTGCCTATGTAAACCTGTTGGTCCCGATAGGGTGGTGAAAAGTCTAGAGGGGGGTGAATAGACATTTCTAACAATTAAAAACTTTATCACTTCAACAACAGAGATTTCTAGTGAAAAAAATTCAACTTGAAATGTGCAGCGGAATATCGTACGGTAAAGTGCTATAAAATAAAACTGCGTAAAACTAAAGAGATACTTGACATACAATACGGTGGAAAACCTTAGAATAGCTCAAAGAATATGTATGCAAAGATTGAACAACATGCGAACGTGGGAATACACAAACCCAGATGATATGATCGACACTGTACGTAAAGGGTTAGTGAGGTAAACATGCAAAAATATAAAGTGCAGTAAAGTAAAGAGAGGCAAAGATTTATAGTGGTTCGGAGATGGTGTAATTGTCCTACTCCACTTCTTCCGTCAACTCCAAGGAAGATATTCACTATCTTCAATCACCCAAATACAATAGTGAAACTCCAAGTGCTACACAAGCACTTCCCGAGTGTTACGCACAAAGCTACACTCAACCACGAGCTCTCCGCACAAAGCTAAGCTCCCGAGCGCTACGCACACAGCTATGCTCCCCGAATGCTACGCACAAAGCTACGTTCCAACCAAGTGTTTCGCACAAAGCTACGCACAAAGCTACGTTCCAACCAAGTGTTTCGCACAAAGCTACACTTAGTTCACCCGAGCAACCAAGTGTTTCGCACAAAGCTACACTTAGTTCACCCGAGTGTTACGCACCCAGCTACACTCCTTTCTACTCTCAGTAGAGATACAACTGTTGTTAAAAGAAATAAAGATTTCTTTTTCTAAGACTTGAATTTCTCTCGTGTATAGCTCAATATCTCAGCACTTTGTATTTTTCGTTGTAACTCCGATCCGACACCGCTGTGTTCGTCCGTTCACTTAGATCTCAATCGTGCTGGTCTTCAAGTCTTCTTGGGCTTTTTATAATTCAAAGAATTATTTGCCCGTTATGAACATTCAAATTTTGAACATTCACTTGATCTAATTGGTCATTCTAATCTGATCTTGATGACCATACCTCCTCATTTAATTACCATGCCGTTGATCTGATAACTTGCCAATTTGATCTGATAAAATCCCCATTTTGATCTGCTCATTTAATGCCGCTGGTAAGTTTAGAAAAATTACCTCTGCAAATTGCTCACAAAAGTCTTCTATTTCGGCTTGATTGATCTTTGAAACTTGTAGCCTCCAATTTCAGACTTGTTGTCTTGACAGCCTGATATTGTAGACTTTGCATTCTCTAGAGCCTGATATTTTTGACTTTGTTGCAATCTTGATTTGATTTTGGGCAAGTTGATCTTTCAAAAATATTTTCCGGGTGGCTCTTGCTTGAGTATGAACAATAATATTTAGAAAATCACCACCTTCAGATTTCTTCTGGTTCATGGCATCACGTACTGGACTACCTTCAGATTTCTTCTGGTTCATGGCATCACGTACTGGACTTTGTACAGATTTCTTCTGGTTCATGGCATCACGTACTGGACTTTGTAAAATATGAAGCATGAAAAAATATAGCTAAGTGTAAGTTGCACTCCAAGTTGCTCCCTAACATGCTCTAAAGAGCCTTTCACGCGTGTAGAAGTTTAGTATGGATCACGCGCATAAGTCTTGCCAAAGTTGCTCCATGTTGACCTTGACTTGCTCCATGTTGACTTGACTAGCTCCATCACTTGCTCCATTGACTAAAACTAGCTCCAAAAAGACCTTCAGATTTCTTCTGGTTCATGGCATCACGTACTGGACTACCTTCAGATTTCTTCTGGTTCATGGCATCACGTACTGGACTTTGTACAGATTTCTTCTGGTTCATGGCATCACGTACTGGACTTTGTAAAATATGAAGCATGAAAAAATATAGCTAAGTGTAAGTTGCACTCCAAGTTGCTCCATAACATGCTCTAAAGAGCCTTTTACGCGTGTAGAAGTTTAGTATGGATCACGCACATAAGTCTAGCCAAAGTTGCTCATGTTGACCTTGACTTGCTCCATGGGGTTGCTCCATGTTGACCTTGACTTGCTCCATCACTTGCTCCAAAAAGACCTTGGCCGTGTGACTAGCTCCAAGCTTTCTCCTTAGGCTTTAAAATGTAACAAGTACAGTTCGAACACTAAACTAGTAGGTATATGCTCAAGTTTTTAACCATTACTCCGTTTCAGCTCATTTAGTCATATTCAGTAAGATAATGTATTTGATCCTTTTTTTTTTTTGCATTGTATAGCGTATGGTGTAGAGATAGTGGATGTAACCCTTCACTCATTCCAATAAGTCTAGAGTTCAAAAAAAAAGGGGGTTTAAATTTATTTTATTCTAAGGCATTGGCATGCACGAGTTATGATTTATACATATTTCAAAATAATCTTTACTAGTTAGAATAGTCGTTAATAAGCTGCGATCGTACGTACCGGTCACGAACCGTAAAAAAATTTTAAAGTATGTGTTCAGTCCCGATTGTCCTAGGAAGTGGGTTATTAGGCACCATACTATTAACCTTGAATTTCCTATTTAATTAAATTAGCCCGTCGCAGTGAAAATTTATTTCGAACTTACTATCGCTATATTTCGAGATGTAGCGAACATCGCCCGATTTTAGAATTTAAGGTTAAAATTGAGTTCGGGATAATTTTGGTTTCGAATTTACCCCTACCTAAATTATTTCCTACCGTAACTATATATGTTTTAACCCTTAACAGTCTAGCCAAAGATATTTTCCTTGAGTTACCACATGAAGTTGACACATGTCACTCTTCCTAGCCACATACTATTAGTAAATTAATTTAAAGTTGATTTAAATAGAGCTTGCACTAGTACAAAACTGCACATCCGCTACTGTTGTAAAAGGCTTTTCGCTACTGTTGTACAACAGTAGCGGATGGCACAGTCTCTGAATGTCATTGACTTTTCGCTACTGTTGTACAACAGTAGCGAAAAGTCTGATCATCCGCTACCGTTCTTCACTAGAACGGTAGCGAATTGGTATTTTATTTTTTTAATATTAAGTCATCCGCTACCGTTTCTAGCTAGGAACGGTAGCGAATGATCAATAATTTTTTAAAAAATATATAATTATCCGCTACCATTCTTGGAATGGCAGCGGATAATTATATATTTTTTAATATTTTATTTATTTTAATTAAATCCCTAATTGTTTTTAATTATTGTACTTGTTATATACAACTTAAAATTCATATAACATACTATATTTAACACAATATTATCATCAACACTACTTAATACTATCAAACTACCATTAAACTTTATATCATCACAAAATTATCAAACTTTATACTAATACAATACTTTAAATCATCACACTTAAACACAATACTATCATCAAAACATAATACTTTATATCATCACACTTCAATCCACAATATATAAATATATAAGGCCACATACAAGCACATTCCATTACAACTTGTTCCTATAAACAATTAACTAAAATTAGAAAATCAAATCATCAGTTGGCACAAATACACATTGAGACGAATGAGCACAATAGCTTTACCATTAAGTGAATCCATAGCCTTCTTTGCATCTCCAGGATTGAAATTTGGAAAAACTCACAAAGCCAAATCCCTTACTGACACCATCATCATGAGGCATGATCTTTTGCTGAAGTTACAAAAACCAGCTGCTTGGATCCTGAGATGTACAAGAAATTAGCATTACATATCAACCTAGTATGGTGGAGAATGAGATCAGTTTAATGCAGTATCAAATATGAAAAATCATGGCATAAGATATAAGATATAAGCCAATGTGTACCAAGTAATGCACCATTCAGACCATCAACAGCCCTCTTAGCATCTTCATGTGAATAAAAATTTACAAAGCCAAAGCCTCTAGACTTTCCCTTTTCATCCCTCATAATGATAGCCTTGTGGACCTTCCCATATTTTGAAAATTTCTCTCTTAAGTGATCCTCTGTCTGTCAGATCATCATCGAAGTTTTTCACATACAGATTGGTGAATTTGAGGTCTTCACGTGGAACCTCGCTCTCTTGCTTCTTGATAAATTTGGATTCTGTTACAAAATTCTGGAAAGTTCTCTTTTTTGTTAGGGGGGTGGTTTATCCTTTTTTAATTCTGGGATTTTGGTCGTTAAAAAACAAATCTTAGTGTAAATTTCTTGTATTTGGATTCTGTAATCAGTTGTTTCAAGATTTTTTTTTAATTTGATTTGGAAAAGGTGGTCTTTTTTAGATTCCTCATTGAAGGGGGTGGATAGAATTAAAAAAGAAAAAGAAAAAAATGGGGAAAATATTCTGATTCTCCACTCCATATGAACCATACTGCCCATCATTTATCCTCCTCAAATCAGCCCAATCTCAACTAAATTGAGACAAAGCCAATACTAGCTCATCAAATTCAGCCATAAAACTCCATTATTTTGCAATTAAATCACAGAAACCACTCCACAGACCACTCTCACCACTTCAATCACTATTCCACCACCTTTGTTCTCTTTTATAAGAATAAAACAGCAGCAATATACTACCTCTCAAACAGCAACAAGAGCTTCAATTGTATTATAGCACATTTTGCAATTAAACCATCCTACTGCTTCTCAAAACAAATCATCAATTCCAGTAATTAAATCACACACTGCCAGCTTATCAATCCATCAGCTCCAGAATTTAAATTAATTCACTATTGCATCACTCAAGATTATGCCTAATTCCAGTAGGTAATAGCAATAAAATTTATGTTTTAAGCATCAATATAGACTCATTCACACTACCAGATTTATGTTGTAAGCATCAATTTTATCCCCAGCAGTAATTTATGTTCTAAGCATCAATAAAATTCAAGTAATTTTATCCCCAGCAGTCAAGATTACATTCACACTACCAGATTATCATTTAGAAATCCTAACAGTAGCAACAACAAAAAATTTATATTATTAACAAAAAAAAAAAAACTAACCTGCAGATCTGGAGGCTGGTGCGAAGGCGGAGGCGGCGAAGGCGCTGAGGGGGAGGCGGAGGTGGCTGGTGCGTACGCAGTGTCCGTGGAGGCTGCGACGGTGGCGGTGGCCGCGGAGGTTGCGACGGTGGCGGTGTTTGAATGGTGAAGCAGATCAGATTTGGGATGGTGAAGCGGCGGCGGTAGGGTTGCGAATTTGTTCGAAGTCCGTGGCGGTGGTGGTGGATGCGGTGGCCGTGGAGGCAGAGGCAGTGGTGTTGGTGCGGAGGCGGATGCGCTGCCTGCGGTGTTCGAATGGTGGAGGCGGATGCAGTGGCCGTGTTTTGTTCGCCAATTTGGTTTAATTTTTCTTTTTTTTTTTTAATAATTACATCGCTACCGTTTCATGTAGAAACGGTAGCGAAATGTATATGTATTTCGCTACCGTTTCCTTTAGGAACGGTAGTGGAATACAATGAGCGTTTTTTTTTTTAAATCCGCATCTGTTTCTTTAAACAACAGTAGCGAAATGTTCTTCACTTATTTACAAAATTGCCACCGCGCGTTTTTTTTTAAGAATACACTACTGTTCTTATAAGAATGGTAGCTAAATGTGGGTGTTTTATGTGCTTTTTTGTACTACTGTTGGTCTTCAATCCCACCCCCCTGGCCGAAAAATTGAAGGGGAAAAAGAGAGAGGGAAACTTCATCTTCATCTTTAAGCTCAAGAGCCTTCATAGCTAAGTTTCTTCATCAAGTCTACCACTATTCGGTAAAATTCCATTTTTATTCGGTTAAAAGCTTTGTTTTCTTCCCTAGAACCTAACTATAGGTTAAAATCTCTTAAAAATTTCTGTTATGGTGGTATGTTTTGCCTAGGGATTTTGGTGAAAGAATTGAGTAAAGATTCAAAGCTATTCTTGCAAAAAGTGCTTCACCCAAGAGGTAAGAAATCCCTTAAGTTGGTTTTGTCACTTTAGATTTAATGATTGATAGTTGAAATAGGAATTTATGAGCTTTGTGTTAAAATATGTGGATATATGTAAGTGTTAGTAAAATATATAAGTATATAACTAGGTGGGTAGTATATGTTATAGATATATATGTATAAGTGCCATAAAGGATGAATATGCTTATGAATATACATATATGTGTATGTATGTATAAGGAAGAGGTTATGTTGTATATACATGCTACCTATGAGTAATATGTATAGATGATACATACATGTGTATAAAGTGTGTTTTGTGTTACAAGTATTATATATGATGAAGTGGTGAGATGTGCAAATGGGTTTGGGAACTATGCTTGAAAAGCCTATGGGCAAATAAAAATGTTTATAAAACTTACGTCGAAGAACGTATGCTATTTTGGTAAATAGGTTGTCAAAAACCTTATTTTTGAGGAAAATGTCACTATTAGTAAGTGGGTACCTTACTTGAAAGATGAGAAAATGGTATTTGGAAAGCCTGCGGGCACTGGAAGTATTTTGAAAATCCATTTTTAACAAAATCACCATTATGGGCTAACAAGGTGGCCAATTTCAAGTATTGGACTCAAATGTGAAATATGCCCAAAATGAATGATTTATGAAAGAAAAGCTAATGAAAGGAAAATGTTTTCCAAAACCTTAGTTTCTAAGTTTAGGAGGACCTTGATTAGCCTACGGGATGAAGCGGGCTTAAATGCCATTTCCCAGTGGTTGTTTACATCGTATGATCAATTCATACTTAAAGGGGTAAAGTCTATTCACCGAGTACTGTATAACTCATAGGATGAGGTATTCCTGTGGGGGTGTGCACACTTAAGGTATAGTTACTCCAAAGGTCCGGGTAGGTGTCGTTTTTATGGACCTAGTAGGGCCAGCTAGGAATCATTCTAACGAACCTTACGTCCAGGGGATCAGTGTTAGACCGGGGGACGACAACTGAACCCGAGTTCGATGATCCAAGTGGTCAAAGAGGGAGTTAAGAGAATACTCCAAAGGCCTCACGCTTGCTAATATGAAACTAAGGAAGATTTAAAAGTAAGAAAGAGTTATTCTGTATCGACACTAAGAAGAAATGATTGTATCCAAAATGAAAGGTTGATATTGGTTCACTAATCTCTTTTTGTGCAAGTCTTCGTTGTTAACTTATTTACAGGTGAAATCTCAACAATTGGGTAAAGTTACAAAACTCTTACATACTTTTATTGAAAAACCTTTGTTGAATTTTGAGTGACCATGGATTTTCTTACTTAGCCGTCGTGCTAACTACACTTCATTGTGTTTCATAACAGATGCCATCTAGCGTAGGCTCGTGTAGCCCGGCGAACCCCCAGGATTCGTCGAAGTACACATGCCCAGGGATGGGATATGAGATGTATATACCGTGGATGACGAGTGCCGACACTTACGCACCTGGCTATACTCCTGTGGCTCCAGATAGCTCACCTGCAGTAGATAGTTTTTCCATTTCCGATGGTCCTGATGTCCAAGCCAATTTTTGTTTTTACCCCATAGAAAGCTTGGAGGGAAGTAATCCTCTAGAGTTTGTTGTTCATTACCCTCACCCTTGTGACTCGAGTCCTCCAGAATTTTGGGATGAATGGTCTATGATGAACATCACATCTCGCTTCCTAGACCATATCACTTGGTTTGAAGGGGAGTGGCATATAGGGTGGGGAATGGTTATGGGCCCGGTATACTAACAGATCGAGTAGGTGGTATACCTTGGAAAAACTGTTGGGAACTTTATCTTTTGTGTAAATATTTTTTGTAACCTTAGCGGCTTATGAGCTGGGTTAGTAGGATTGTGATCAATCTGAACTTGTCTTTTGGCCCACCGGGCACATCCTTGTATATATAGGTAGATATGTATATGACTGGTTAGCTAAGCCCTTTTTAGATCAAATATATATATATATGACTATGTTGGGTGATAGTTGTTGTGAAGCGTTTCCTTTTAGCCTGTGCACTTAGAGTGGAGTTTGTCAAAGAGGTGATAGAATTCACTCTAGGTGTGGCAGTAACTACTCCGGCTGTACGGTAAGACGAGTCGGGGTGTTACAAGTTGGTATCAGAGCGGTTCGAATCTTTGGAGGTTAGATTAGAGCCTAGGTTGTGAAATTTTTGTAGGCTGTGAAACCTTTGTAAGTTGTGAAATCTTTGTTATGAGCCCTAGTTTCGAGTTAGCCCTAGCTTCAAGTCAGTCAGTGTAATACCCCGTATTTTATTAACATTATTATTTTATCCTAAGGTATTGACATACATGAGTTATGATCTCCCGATACTTCAAAAGGATTTTTATAAGTGAGTATAGTTGTTATTAAGCTGCGAACCTACGTATCGGTCACGAACCGTAAAATTTTTAAGGACGAATTTTCAGCTCGAATTTCCTAGGAAATGGATTATTAGGCACCATACTATTAAGCTTGAATTTCCTTTTCAATTAAATTAGCCCATAGCAGTGGAAATTTATTGTGATCGTAGCATCGCTATATTTCGCGGTGTACCGAACCTAGCCCAATTTTGATGTTTAGTCTGGAATAAATTTTTGGTTTCAAAATTCTTCCTATTTAAATTATTTTCCACCGAAACTTTATCTGTTTGGACCACAACTGATAAGTTGGAAGATTTTTATTTTTGGAACCACAAGATTGTGACAAGTGTCACATTAATAACCATGTGGTAATATATGAGTTGGATAAGTCTTCCAAATGGATAAGCATCCCTATATTTTATTATTATTATTATTATTATTATTATTATTATTATTATTATATATATATAGTATTACGTATATATGTATATATGTTAAGATAGAAGGGAAGAAAGTTCCATTTCTTCATTTCATCTTCACGCCAATTCCGTGAGAAAGAGAGAGAGAGAGAAGCAAAGTTTCAAGCTCCAATCGCAATTTGTTCGGTAAATTTCTATTTTAATCGGTTCAAAAGCTTTGTTTTCCTTCCTAGATCATGAATCTAAGTTAAGATTTCTTAAATTATGTGTTATGTTGTTGGTGGAATCCTAGGGTTTTAAGGTGAAATTGGGGAAATCAACTCCAAGAGTCTTCTACAAGTCTAGTAACCCGATTGAGGTAAGGAATCCCTTAAGTCGGTTTAGTCACTTGAAATTGGATAATTGATTGTTTGGTTGAAATATGATGACATCTAAGTAAAATTGTTATGTACATGTGGTATGTATAATATATATGTAATTGTATTTTACATAATATATATGTACAAAATGTTGTGTTGGTGAGTTCTCATTAATGGTGTTGTTAAAGTTGTAATGAATATGGATGTTGGCAAATAGATTATGAGATGGTGGTTCTTGGATGATTAATAGCTTATGAGTATATTAACGATGGATTTAAGGGGTACTTAAAGTTTAATGGTGATTTATGGGCAATAATGAATTTTGTTAATTAATGATGGTGGATTAAGGTGAATATTAAGAGTACTTAATGATTAATTATGGTGATTTGGTTCACGTTGAAGCCTAGTGATGAGGATAATGTTGGACTAAGGACTAAAGATTTATGTTAAGTATAGATGGGTAAGTTGTTGAAGGTGAGAAATTGTGGACTAAATATGAGTTATGGGCATCATAAATAAGTAAGGATTACAATATTGATGGGTTAAGACTAATGAGGGTAATTATGCATATGGGTTATGGTTTATTGATGTAAGGTGGAAATCAATTATGAATTATGGTTAAGGGTGGTGATTAGTGATTAAAATGGTGATTAGGAACTATTATTCTTATTAATAAATAAGGAAAGTTATGAAGATTATGAGCTTATAAGGATTATGATTAAAGATTGGATTAATGATGGAATTAAATGAGGATGATGGAATGATGGATAACGTTATTGATGACGGTGATGTCATTATGTTGTTGAGCTAAGATGTTGAATTATAATTATGGTGGCGATATATAATGCTATAATTATGGTACATGAGTTATGAATTGGTGATTATGAATTAATGGTTTAGATTAATGGATAATTATGGATTATGGTTAATAATGGTGTTAATGCTTTCGATGACTTGATAATGATGTTATAATGTTGTTGACTTGTTGTCGATGATGGATTACAAGGTTAGTAGTTACTAATGACAATAATTAATGCTTAAGAGTGATTAAGGTCAATTGTTGGATTATGGGTGACTAAGTATCGATTATGGATGTGCGATATCCTCAAGTTATGATCTAATGGTGTTGATCATGGTGGAAGTTGTTGATGTCGATAGTGACAAGGATAACTATCTATTATTAGTTAATGGTGGAACCATGATTATGGATTACCGATGATGATTGGATTGTAAGATGGACTGAAGTTCATGATAAGGAATAAGTATTGGGAATGGATATATGTAGTGTTAGTAGAATATATAAGTATCCGATGAGTGACCAGCTTGTGTTCAACTGTGTTTTCTTCCAATTTTTGCTCGTACTTGAGCTTGAAAAGCCTTTGGGCAAGTAAAATGTTTATGAAAACTTACGTTGAAGAACGTATGCTATACAGGTTGTCAAGACCTTTTTTTTTTTGAGGGAAAAATACCACTTTCAGTGAGTGGGCACTCTACGTGAGAATGATGAGAAAATGGTGTTTGAAAAGCCTGAGGGCACTGAAAGTATTTTGAAAATCCTTCAGGGGCTAATGAGATAGCCAATTTTAAGTATTGGACTCAATTGTGAAATATGTCCAAAAGAAATGATTTAAGAAAGAAAAACTGAAGGAAGGATCATGTTTTCAAACCCTTAGTTTCTGGAATAAGGTGGGGACCTACGGGAAGGCTTAAATGCCACGGCCCGGGGTTGGAATAAGGGTGGACCTACGGGAGGGCTGGAGTGCCATGGCCCGAGGTTGGGATAAGGAGACCTACGGGAAGGCTGGAAATGCCACGGCCCGAGGTTTGTATGACCAATTCATACTGCAGAGCGAAATTTATTCGCTGAGAAGAGAGGGAGTTATGAAAATACTCCAAAGGTATTCGCTGAGAAGAGAGGGAGTTATGAAAATACTCCAAAGGTGGGGACTGAGAAGAGAGGGAGTTATGAAAATACTCCAAAGGTGGGGAATTGAGAAAGAGGGAGTTATGAAAATACTCCAAAGGTGGGGAATTGAGAAATATTCAAAAATGAAAATACTCCAAAGGTGGGGAATTGAGAAATATTCAAAAAGAAAGCTACTCCAAAGGTGGGGAATTGAGAAATATTCAAAAAGAAAGCCTCGTGCTTACTCAGGGGAAACTAAGTGAATTTCTGACCATGAAAATTATAGTTATTCTGTAACTATGTCGAAAAGCGAAATGTGATGAATTCCGAGCACTGAAGTGTGCTGCTGAACTCTCTTTGAGACAAAAATGATGAAATTCCTGGAAATGAAAGTTTTGCAAACTTGTCTGAAAGGACATGAGAATAATTTGAGCGGCAGTTATGCCATTGTATTTAACTGAGAAAACTTTACATGATTTAACTTATATACGCTACTATACTATCTGTGAATCATTTGGTTGCAGGTAGGTTTTCAAATCATGGGTAAAAACTTTACGAACTTCTAAATTATTTGTGTTTTCAAACCTTTATCTACTTTTAAGTGACAATGGATTTCCTTACTTAGCCGTCGCGCTAACTACACTTCAATGTGTTTTCTGTTAACAGATGTTGTCTAGTGTGGGCTCCAGTAGCCCGATGAGCTCTGAACAGGATGGAAGTGGATGTCGATGTTGTAAGTTTAGTCTTAACGTTTGGGTATAGGAGAGATACCTAAGCGTGGCGGTAACACCCAGTTTTCTGCTGGTTAGATGTAAGCTTCCGCGATGTATTATTAGGGATTTTGTAATAAATCCAAGATGTGAAAATTGGGGTGTTACAGTCAGTTTCGAGTTAATTAAGTTTCGAGTCAGCTTAGATTCGTTAAGACCGACCTAAGTCGTTATTACAGCTTAATGAGTATAAGCTTCGGAGCAGAGTTGGAACGGAAGCCAGGCAGCGTAAGAAGGGGGTATTTCACTTCTACTTTACAGAATCTTACGATTCTGGTTGTTGAATAATGTGATCAATACTTGTGATTTCCTGCATGTGTTAATCACTGCTTAGGATTATTGTAAGTAAGCTTACTAGCGTAATGCATTAATTATCGTTATGCTATGATTGAAACCCCTGCTTAGTGGGTATGATAAAGTGAATGTTAGGGAGTGTCGTATAGGACTTGAGTAGTTACTATACTAAGTGCCTAGCTAACTAACTCTTTAAGAACTCCTATACCTAGGGCGCTAATCTGAAACTGTCGTCCAGTGAAAATGCCACCTCGACGAAGTGTGCCTGCTGGTAACGACGACTACATCTCAGCAATGGATCGTATGGCCCAAGCGATGGAACAAATGGCTGGGTTTATGCTGGCTCAGCAAACCCAGAACCAAAACCAAGGGCAACCATGGGTTGACTTTGCTAAAGCAATAGCAAACCGAAAACCACCGTATTACGCTGGAGAAAAAGACCCGGTGATCTTGGAGGAATGGATCCGGACGTTCGACAAATTGCTTAATGCAATAAACTGTCCTATGGATCAGCGAGTACCGTCCGCAGTCTATTACCTGACGAAAGCTGCAGACAACTGGTGGGCAACAGTTGGACCCGACCTCCTGCAAGACCCAGACTTCGGCTGGGAGGAATTCAAAGTGGAATTGAGAGGACAATTCTACACGGAGCGTATCAAAGGAATCAAGTGCGAAGAATTCTTACGACTAAAGCAAAAGGGAGCAACCATCCAAGAATACCATGACAAATACGTGGAGCTGATGCGTTTCGCTCAAGAAATCGTGCCTGACGAGGCGAGTAAGGCAAGAAGATTCATCCGTGGACTGGACTGGGACGTAAGAAGTGTGATCGCACCATTTATGTGCTCTACTCTAAAGGAGGCATACGATAGGGCATCGGATCACTATCAGGTGTATTTGGACCAACAGGAAGTTTACGACTGAAACAAACGGAAGGCTGATGATAAACCATGGAAATTCCAGTTGGGAAATAAGANGGAGTTATGAAAATACTCCAAAGGTGGGGAATTGAGAAATATTCAAAAAGAAAGCCTCGTGCTTACTCAGGGGAAACTAAGTGAATTTCTGACCATGAAAATTATAGTTATTCTGTAACTATGTCGAAAAGCGAAATGTGATGAATTCCGAGCACTGAAGTGTGCTGCTGAACTCTCTTTGAGACAAAAATGATGAAATTCCTGGAAATGAAAGTTTTGCAAACTTGTCTGAAAGGACATGAGAATAATTTGAGCGGCAGTTATGCCATTGTATTTAACTGAGAAAACTTTACATGATTTAACTTATATACGCTACTATACTATCTGTGAATCATTTGGTTGCAGGTAGGTTTTCAAATCATGGGTAAAAACTTTACGAACTTCTAAATTATTTGTGTTTTCAAACCTTTATCTACTTTTAAGTGACAATGGATTTCCTTACTTAGCCGTCGCGCTAACTACACTTCAATGTGTTTTCTGTTAACAGATGTTGTCTAGTGTGGGCTCCAGTAGCCCGATGAGCTCTGAACAGGATGGAAGTGGATGTCGATGTTGTAAGTTTAGTCTTAACGTTTGGGTATAGGAGAGATACCTAAGCGTGGCGGTAACACCCAGTTTTCTGCTGGTTAGATGTAAGCTTCCGCGATGTATTATTAGGGATTTTGTAATAAATCCAAGATGTGAAAATTGGGGTGTTACAGTCAGTTTCGAGTTAATTAAGTTTCGAGTCAGCTTAGATTCGTTAAGACCGACCTAAGTCGTTATTACAGCTTAATGAGTATAAGCTTCGGAGCAGAGTTGGAACGGAAGCCAGGCAGCGTAAGAAGGGGGTATTTCACTTCTACTTTACAGAATCTTACGATTCTGGTTGTTGAATAATGTGATCAATACTTGTGATTTCCTGCATGTGTTAATCACTGCTTAGGATTATTGTAAGTAAGCTTACTAGCGTAATGCATTAATTATCGTTATGCTATGATTGAAACCCCTGCTTAGTGGGTATGATAAAGTGAATGTTAGGGAGTGTCGTATAGGACTTGAGTAGTTACTATACTAAGTGCCTAGCTAACTAACTCTTTAAGAACTCCTATACCTAGGGCGCTAATCTGAAACTGTCGTCCAGTGAAAATGCCACCTCGACGAAGTGTGCCTGCTGGTAACGACGACTACATCTCAGCAATGGATCGTATGGCCCAAGCGATGGAACAAATGGCTGGGTTTATGCTGGCTCAGCAAACCCAGAACCAAAACCAAGGGCAACCATGGGTTGACTTTGCTAAAGCAATAGCAAACCGAAAACCACCGTATTACGCTGGAGAAAAAGACCCGGTGATCTTGGAGGAATGGATCCGGACGTTCGACAAATTGCTTAATGCAATAAACTGTCCTATGGATCAGCGAGTACCGTCCGCAGTCTATTACCTGACGAAAGCTGCAGACAACTGGTGGGCAACAGTTGGACCCGACCTCCTGCAAGACCCAGACTTCGGCTGGGAGGAATTCAAAGTGGAATTGAGAGGACAATTCTACACGGAGCGTATCAAAGGAATCAAGTGCGAAGAATTCTTACGACTAAAGCAAAAGGGAGCAACCATCCAAGAATACCATGACAAATACGTGGAGCTGATGCGTTTCGCTCAAGAAATCGTGCCTGACGAGGCGAGTAAGGCAAGAAGATTCATCCGTGGACTGGACTGGGACGTAAGAAGTGTGATCGCACCATTTATGTGCTCTACTCTAAAGGAGGCATACGATAGGGCATCGGATCACTATCAGGTGTATTTGGACCAACAGGAAGTTTACGACTGAAACAAACGGAAGGCTGATGATAAACCATGGAAATTCCAGTTGGGAAATAAGAAAGCTAGCCAAGGTAACTTTAACCCAACACAAGGAAGAGGAAGGGAAGGAACCAATAAGGGAAACCGTCCTGTTTGCCGGAAATGTGGAAAGAATCATCCCTGAGAGAATTGTCAAGGAATAAGGATTAAGTGCTACAAGTGTGGCCTCCTGGGACACAAGGCCTTTGAGTGCCGAACCCAGGTAGACAATCTCCAAAAACCCCTGCAGAATGCAAGCCAAGGAAGAGGATTTAATGGGAACACCGACCGGAAGCCCGCAGAGACAGAAAATAAAGTGGTCAACTTCCAGTCAGCAAATCGAGGGAGACCAACAAATGCCACATTCGGTCCCAACCACAAAGGAAAGCAAGCGATGGGAGAAAGAAACATGGGGAACCAAGGCAGGATTTACGTCGTCAATAGCACTCAAGCTCAGGCTAGCGACGCCGTAACCGGTACCTTTCTCATAAACTCAGTGCTTGGTTTAGTGCTATTTGATACGGGGGCTACCAATTCATTTATATCATATACGTTTGCTGATAAACTAAAGTTAAGGCCTACTTCTAGATTAGATCTAAATGTCAAAACTGCCTCGGGAATAATGGTAGCCTGTAGAGATGGTTATGACAACGTTGCAATAGAAATAGCTGGAACTAACTGTCCCAGAAACCTCGTTCGTTTTGAACTTGAGGGCATCGATGTAGTACTTGGGATGGATTGGTTGGATAAGTATAAAGCTCGGATAGTGTGTAATGAGCGAAAGGTTGTCCTACGAGAACGAAAGGGAAGGAGAATATCCTACCGAGGAATTAACAAGCAACCCGAGCCAAGGTTATTGACAATGCAAAAATTGAAGAAGTACACTCACTAGGGATGCGAAGTGTATCTTTGTTTGGTGCAAGATGCCGAAATAGAAGAACCTGAGATTAATCGAATCCCAGTTGTGCGCGAATTTCCTGACATATTCCCCGACGACCTCACGGAAAAGCCGCCAAAGAGAGAAGTAGAATTCACCATCGATCTCATACCAGGAACCTCACCCATCTCGAAAGCACCTTATCGAATGGCACCTAAAGAGATGGAGGAACTGAAGGCGCAATTGGCAGAAGTGTTGGAGAAGGGATTCATCAGACCAAGTGTATCACCTTGGGGCGCGCCGGTACTGTTCGTTAAGAAGAAAGATGGGAGCCTTAGACTGTGCATCGATTATAGAGAACTCAATCGAGTCACAGTAAAGAACAAGTGCCCGTTGCCTAGGATCGACGATCTATTCGATTAGTTGAAAGGAGCAGGCGTATTCTCAAAGATTGATTTACGGCCAGGGTATCACCAAGTGCGAGTCGCGAAGGAGGATGTTCCTAAAACAGCGTTTCAGACGAGATACATGCACTACAAATTCACGGTTATGCTATTCGGAGTGACCAATGCACCAGGGACTTTTATGGACCTAATGAATCGAATTTTCCTTCCGTATCTGGATAAGTTAGTCATTGCCTTCATAGATGACATCTTGGTCTACTCGAAGACACCGGATGATCACGAAGAACATCTCAGAACGGTGTTATAAACGTTGAGGGAAAAGAAGCTTTTTGCAAAACTGTCGAAATGCGAATTTTGGAGGGAAGAAGTAGCGTTTCTTGGACACATAATTACCAAGGAAGGAATAGTAGTGGACCCAGCTAAAATACGAGTAGTAGCTGAATGGGAAGCACCCAAATCGGTCACTGAAGTCCGCAGTTTCTTAGGTTTGGCGGGTTATTACCGAAAATTTGTCCAAGACTTCAAAGATAGCGAGACCGTTGACAAATCTGCTCAAAAAGACTACCAAGTATTGTTGGACTGAAGAATGTGAGCAGACATTCCAAGAACTTAAGAGAAGGTTAACAACCGCTCCAGTGTTGACCTTACCTGTTGGAATGGAAGGCTACGCGTTGTACACTGATGCGTCTCATAAAGGACTTGGATGCGTCTTGATGCAAGATGGAAGGGTAATAGCTTATGCTTCTCGTCAATTAAAACCTCATGAAGCTAACTACCCAACACATGACCTGGAACTAGCAGCCGTGGTATTCGCTCTCAAAATTTGGCGACACTACCTCTATGGAGTCTCTTGCAAAACTTATACAGACCACAAGAGTTTAAAGTACATCTTTACTCAGAGAGACCTCAATTTAAGACAAAGAAGATGGTTGGAGTTGATTAAGGATTATGACTTGGAAATTCAATACCAAGAGGGCAAAGCAAACAAGGTAGCAGATGCCTTGAGTCGAAAATCAAATCATGCTCTTTGGGTATTACCTGAGCAGCTATGCAAGGACTTTCAAGGACTTAATTTGGAGATAAAGATGTGTGGTCAAGTGGAACAAGAAGTAAAATTTTATTACCTTTCGGTCACTCCAACCCTATTTGAGGAGATCAAACAAGCACAAGGGGAGAACGATTGGTTAAGGAAAATCAAGGAGAAGATGGTGGACGGAAAACACGGTCCATTTGAGTTACACCCAGATGGGAGCATAAGATTCCAAGGTAGATGGGTGATACCTACAGGTTGTAAGAAGATAATGGATCAGTTAATGAAAGAGGGTCACTAAACACCCTACTCAGTTCATCCTGGTGGGGATAAGCTTTATAAGGACCTGAAACAACATTTCTGGTGGTCAGGTATGAAGAAGGATGTAGCTGAATTTGTGGCCAGGTGTTTAAACTGTCAAAAGGTCAAAGCTGAGAGAAGTAAGCCAAAGGGTTTACTGCAACCATTGCAAATTCCTCAGTGGAAGTGGGACTCAATCTCCATGGATTTTGTGGGAGGATTGCCTAAAACAAAAACTGGAAACGATCAAGTATGGGTGATTGTTGATCGACTGACCAAGACCGCAAGATTCATTCTAATGAACAAAACTTGGTCAATGGAGAAGATGGCGAGAGCCTATATTAAACACGTAGTTAAGTATCACGGAGTAGCACAAAACATCGTTTCAAACAGAGACTCACGATTTCTGTCACGTTTTTGGGAAACCTTGCAAAGGGCAATGGGCACTCAGCTCAGGCTGAGCACAGCATTTCATCCTGCCACTGATGGAAAAACGGAGCGAACGATACAAACATTGGAAGATATGCTCAGAGGTTGTGTACTTGACTTTCAGGGTTCATGGGACGAGCAGCTAGATCTAATAGAGTTTTCATATAACAATAGCTATCATGAGAGTATAGGAATGGCTCCTTACGAAGCGTTGTATGGACGGAAATGTCGAAGTCCTCTGTGTTGGAGCGACAAAAGCGATGTTGTTATACTTGGACCTCAATACCTACAAGAGACTACTAAGGCAATCAAGGTAATTCGAGAGAGAATGAAAGTCGCGCAGGATCGTCAAAAGTCTTATGCTGATTTGAAGCGACAATTCACCGAATATCAAGTTGGGGAGAAGGTGTTATTAAAAGTCTCACCCACTAAAGGAGTCAAGAGGTTTGGAAAGAAAGGAAAGTTGAGTCCTCGTTACATAGGACCTTACGAAATTTTGGAAAGGATAGGAAATTTAGCCTATCGATTGGCCCTACCAATTGAGCTCGACAGAGTACATAAAGTATTTCATGTTTCTCAACTTAAGCGGTATGTACCTGATGCATCCCATGTATTAGAGCCTAAGAAACTGGAAATGGATGAGTCGTTGGCATATGTAGAAAGACCAATTCAAATCTTGGATTCTAAAACCCGAGACACAAGGAGAAAGTCAGTCAAAATGATCAAAGTTCAATGGTCGAACCACAGCCCAGAGGAAGCTACGTGGGAGTTGGAAAAAATTATGATGGAACGTTATCCTGAACTATTTAACTCAGGTGTGTAAGGTCGATCTACTCGTTACGTACCTAAATTAAGTTGTGCGCTAGATTAGGCGGAACAAATGCCGTTATGTGTAAAGAGAAGTGAGTGGTGGTCTATCTTGAACCTTAGATGATAAGAAGGAAGTTTCAGGGATGAAACTATTCTTAAGGAGAGTAGACTGTAACGTATGTGTTCAGTCCCGATTGTCCTAGGGAGTGGGTTATTAGGCACCATACTATTAACCTTGAATTTCCTATTTAATTAAATTAGCCCGTAGCAGTGAAAATTTATTTCGAACTTAGTATCGCTATATTTCGCGATGTAGCGAACATCACCCAATTTTAGAATTTAAGGTTAGAATTGAGTTCGGGATAATTTTGGTTTCGAGTTTACCCCTACCTAAATTATTTCCTACCGTAACTATATTTGTTTTAACCCTTAACAGTCTAGCCAAAGATATTTTCCTTGAGTTACCACATGAAGTTGACACATGTCACTCTTCCTAGCCACATACTATTAGTAAATTAATTTAGAGTTGATTTAAATAGAGCTTGGTCTTCAATCCCACCCCCTTGGCCGAAAAATTGAAGGGGAAAAAGAGAGAGAGAGAAACTTCATCTTCATCCTTAAGCTCAAGAGCCTTCATAGATAAGTTTCTTCATCAAGTCTACCACTATTCGGTAAAATTCCATTTTTATTCGATTAAAAGCTTTGTTTTCTTCCCTAGAACCTAACTATAGGTTAAAATATCCTAAAAATTTTCGTTATGGTGGTATGTTTTGCCTAGAGATTTTGGTGAAAGAATTGAGTAAAGATTCAAAGCTATTCTTGCAAAAAGTGTTTCACCCAAGAGGTAAGAAATCCCTTAAGTTGGTTTTGTCACTTAAGATTTAATGATTGACAGTTGAAATAGGAATTTATGAGCTTTGTGTTAAAATATATGGATATATGTAAGTGTTAGTAGAATATATAAGTATATAACTAGGTGTGTAGTATATGTTATAGATATATATGTATAAGTGCCATAAAGGATGAATATGCTTATGAATATACATATATGTGTATGTATGTATAAGGAAGAGGTTATGTTGTATATACATGCTACCTATGAGTAATATGTATAGATGATACATACATGTGTATAAATGGTGTTTTGTGTTACTAGTATTGTATATGATGAAGTGGTGAGATGTGCAAATGGTTTTGGGAACTATGCTTGAAAAGCCTATGGGCAAATAAAAATGTTTATAAAACTTACGTCGAAGAACGTATGCTATTTTGGTAAATAGGTTGTCAAAAACCTTATTTTTGAGGAAAATGTCACTATTAGTAAGTGGGTACCTTACTTGAAAGATGAGAAAATGGTATTTGGAAAGCCTGCGGGCACTGGAAGTATTTTGAAAATCCATTTTTAACAAAATCACCATCATGAGCTAACGAGGTAGCCAATTTCAAGTATTGGATTCAAATGTGAAATATGCCCAAAAGGAATGATTTAAGAAAGAAAAGCTAAAGAAAGGAAAATGTTTTCCAAAACCTGAGTTTCTAAGTAAGTTGAGGAGGACCTTGATTAGCCTAAGGGATGAAGCGGGCTTAAATGCCATTTCCGAGTGGTTGTTTACATCGTATGATCAATTCATACTAAAAGGGGCGAAGTCTATTCACCGAGTATTGTATAACTCATAGGATGAGGTATTCCTATGGGGGTTTGCACACTTAAGGTATAGTTACTCCAAAAGTCCGGGTAGGTGTCGTGTTTATGGACCTAGTAGGGCCAGCTAGGAATCATTCTAACGAACCTTACATCCAGGGGATCAGTGTTAGACCGGGGGACGACAACTGAACCCGAGTTCGATGATCCAAGTGGTCAAAGAGGGAGTTAATAGAATACTCCAATGGCCTCACGCTTGCTAATATGAAACTAAGGAAGATTTAAAAGTAAGAAAGAGTTATTCTGTATCGACACTAAGAAGAAATGATTGTATCCAAAATGAAAGGTTGATATTGGTTCACTAATCTCTTTTTGTGCAAGTCTTCGTTGTTAACTTATTTACAAGTGAAATCTCAACAATTGGGTAAAGTTACAAAACTCTTACATACTTGTTTTGAAAAACCTTTGTTGAATTTTGAGTGACCATGGATTTTCTTATTTAGCCGTCGTGCTAACTACACTTCATTGTGTTTCATAACAGATGTCATCTAGCGTAGGCTCGTGTAGCCCGGCGAACCCCCAGGATTCGTCGGAGTACACATGCCTAGGGATGGGCTATGAGATGTATATATCGTGGATGACGGGTGCCGACCCTTACGCACCTGGCTATGCTCCTGTGGCTCCAGATAGCTCACCTGCAGTAGATAGTTTTTCCATTTCCAATGGTCCTGATGTCCAAGCCAATTTTGGTTTTTACCCCATAGAAAGCTTTGAGGGAAGTAATCCTCTAGAGTTTGTTGTTCATTACCCTCACCCTTGTGACTTGAGTCCTCCAGAATTTTGGGATGAAGGGTCTATGATGAACATCACATCTCGCTTCCTAGACCATATCACTTGGTTTGAAGGGGAGTGGCATCTAGGGTGGGGAATGGTTGCGGGCCCGATATACCAACAGATCGAGTAGGTGGTATACCTCGGAAAAACCGTTGGGAACTTTATCTTTTGTGTAAATATTTTTTGTAACCTTAGCGGCTTATGAGCTGGGTTAGTAGGATTGTGATCAATCCGAACTTGTCTTTTGGCCCACCGGGCACATCGTTGTATATATAGGTAGATATGTATATGATTGGTTAGCTAAGCCCTTTTTAGATCAGTTATATATATATGACTATGTTGGGTGATAGTTGTTGTGAAGCGTTTCCTTTTAGCCTGTGCACTTAAAGTGGAGTTTGTCAAAGAGGTGATAGATTTCACTCTAGGTGTGGCGGTAAGTACTCCGGTTGTACGGTAAGCCAAGTCGGGGTGTTACAGTGGATCTTGAACTCCTTATCGCCTTTGACTTCTTGACTTTGACTAGCTGAGCTTGACTTGTTCCACAAATAGCTCCACAAGTTCCTCCATTGACCCAAAAAGTTGACTTTCTTCGTGACACTACTAATGTAACACCCCGGACCTACCTTCCCGTACATCCAAGGGAGTTACCACCACACCTAGAGAGAGAGTTCTATCATTCCGCGATAAACCTCACTCTAGGTGCACAGGCTAAAGAGAACTCTCTCCCAACCACAACAGTCACCCAACAGTTGTTTACGCGCTTATATACATATCAGCGGAAAAAGGTTAACTAAGCAAAATATACATTCTTGCACTTATATATATATATTCATGAGTTTGCCCCTCGGGCCAAAATACAGTTTTAGATTCAACTACGACCCAACTGGTTATGCTTAGCCATCACTAAGGCTACAAAAAGTATGTACACAAAAACTCCAAGGACTCGACATCTAGTCCATCATCCGGTACACGGGGCCGGTGAACTCTCCTCAAACCAGGTGCCACTCCTCCTCATACCAGGTGATATGGTCCAAAAACCGAGAGGTGGTTATGACCATCGACCATTCCTCCCAAACGTCCCGAGGGCTAGGGTCCCAAGGGTAGGGGTAGTGCACTATGAACTCAAGGGGATCGCTACCATCTAAAGGCTCTATGGGGTAAAAGCCATAGGGAGCCTGGACCTCATCCATAACAGGGCAAGAAACAAAAGGGGTCGACGGACCCACAGGAGTATCTGGATTGGTGGGAGCTACAGGAGCATAACCAGGTGCGTATGGGTCTTCACCCTCCATCATGTGTATGTACACATAGTAATCCATGCCTTCACAAACATACTCCGGTGAACTTTCGGAATTCATCGGGCTACAAGAACTGACACTAGATTGCATCTGTTAGGAACACAGTGAAATGCAGTTAGCGCGACGGCTAAGTAAGGATATCCGTAGGTTATTCAAAACTAAATAAAGGTTTTGTAAAATTGTTACGTGGAAGCCCTATACCTTACTCATCGGCAGAGATTCTACCTGCAACAGTTATAAATAGCAACTTGCACACACAATAGGCAAAATTCAATACCATCCCGAACCATTTCCCTCTTGACGAGGTCATCTAATAATCATTTACTTACCCAAAGAACGTATTGTTAAACATTTAAGCATACTAGTAAGTAATGGAAAACATAAATCACACATTTTACTCGTAATCGCTTTAGTTGAAAAACTTTTCCCTCAAATTGAAATTCTCATTACTTTTCACTTTTCAAAGAGAGAGATCACCCACAACCTTTGGGTACTTAAATACTTGTCACATCTCTCTTTCCCGTAGCTACAGCATAACTACATTAACATTTCAAAATTTCACTTGGTACTAGATAGAAAGTGTGAGGCCTTTGGAGTTCTTTCTCCACTTTTGACCACTTGGATCGTTGAACTCGGGTTCAGTGGTCATCGTCCGGTCTAATACTGATCCCCTAGACTTATAGGAGCGTTGGAATGATTCCTAGCTAGCCTCACTAGGTTCATAAGAACGACACCTACCCGAACATAAAGTGACTATACTTAAGTGTGCACACCCCCGTAGGAGTACCTTTTCCTTCCGGGTGATATAGTACTCGGCGAATAGGCTTCGCCCACAGTATGAATGATCATACACATAACTACCATGCGGGAAAGACACTTTAAGCCCATCTTTATCCCGTAGGTTAACAAGGTCCTTCACTACTTTTACTAGAACTAAGGTTTGAAAACATTTTTCTACTCTTTTCCTTTCTTGCATTGAAAATATTTTGGACGTACTTGGGTCAATTCCAATACTCGGAAATTAATTCCCCCTTTAACCAAATCTAGAAATTCCCCTTTTCTTTTGCAAAACATTTGGATAGTCCACTAACAACCTTTCACAATGGTAATTCAAGTGTAACTATCCCACACCTTCAACTCCACATTTTTCACATAAGTATCATACTTGACACATTTATACCTCAATGCATATAACATATACACTTCCCAACCTTAACGAGGGCATAACACACAAAATACACTTATTCTTTACATGCACATAATACCACCTCCTTATAATATTCATAAGTTCACACATATGTAACACTACCTACATAACACATGTGCCTAACTACATAGCATTACACTTCTTCCTAACAACATATATATTAACGGTTTATACATACCATAAGCTATACTCAAAATGTGACATTTTACCATTTATATATATATATATATATATATATTCGACACACACACATACACACCTATATATATATATATACACGACACACACACACCCACATACATACACACACACGTCACATATATATATATATACACATAAATACATAATTGTCCTTCCTCTTAGCATATGTATCCCTATCATATCATTACTATACTACTAAGACATAATCTTCTCATCACATAGATTTTCATGTTCACAAGCTAACAACAATTCATAACCTACCTATCAATTATCTAGTTTCAAACAACCTCAACCAATTAAAGGGATTCCTTACCTCAACCGGGTTACTAATCTCGTAGAAGACTCTTGGAGTTGATTTTCCCCAATTTCACCTTAAAACCCTAAAATTCCACCAACAACATAACACATAATTTTAAGAAATCTTAACTTAGATTCATGTTCTAGGAGGGAAAATAAAGCTATTTACCGAATAAAATTGAAGTTTTTCCGAATATTTGGATATCTATGAAGAATTGCTAGCTATGGAGTCTTGAAGCTTGATGAAGATGATGAAGAATTCCCTCTACCCTCTCTCTCTTTTTTTTTTCGGCAATAGCAAGGGGAAATGGGAAAAATGGAGACTTAGTCAACTTAATCCCTTACAAGACTTATCCAAATCATCCCATTAAATTAATCCCTTTTTATTCACATGGTGAAATAGTATGACACTTGTCACAATTCTATGGTAAGTCTTAAAAGATAAGATTTGCTAGACAGTTAGGGATTAAATCAGATGAATTCTCGGTAGAAACTAATTCAAATCAAATAATTTTCGAAACCAAAAATTTATTCCAGACTGAAACTCAAAATTGGGCTAGGTTCGGTACACCGCGAAATTTCGCGATGGACGATCAAAAATAAATTTTTACTGCTATGGGCTAATTTAATTAAATAGGAAATTCAAGGATAATAGTACGGTGTCTAATAATCCATTTCCTAGGAAATCCGAGCTGAAAATTCATCCTTAAAAATTTTACGGTTCGTGACCGGTACGTACGATCGCAGCTTATTACTAACTATCCTTACTTATAATAATTCTTTTGAGGCATCGGGAGATCATCTCATGAATGCTATAGCCTAAAGAAATATTTTTCGAACCTTAATCTTACTGGAATAGGTGAGGGGTTACAATATCCACCACCACAATATACCTACTCTCCTTACCCAAATACTCTACCTTATCCCAACTACGCACCATATCCATATGTTACATCCTCTATGCTTAATTATGAAAGACTTGAAAAACCAACATTACGAGACGGAGAGGAATCATTGAGCTCTATAGCTGAGAGTATTAACAATCGATTTATTCAAGTCATGAAGGAGATTGATCCCAATTGTGAGCCGGCATTAAAGGCCACAATTCCTTCAACCGTTAAACCTCTATTTCATTATAACCCTCCATCAACCCATCAACCTGAGAAAAATTGGTATTCTCATTCTTACACCAATACTAGTTATTCATCCCCACCACAACAAAAAGACAAATACTTTTACGAAACACCACCTTTTGTTCAAAATTTCACCCAACCTATGCAATATGAGGGACCATCTTGTGAGTATCTTCCTCCGCTCAATGACGAAATCCAAATCTTGAAAGACAAATTAGAACTGTTCATACAAATGGCCAAGGAGGATACTATCAACTTAAGAAATGAAATTAGAAGCGAAATGAAGAAGAATCTTGTCACTCTTCGTGAGGAAGGACTTCCACTCGACGAAATTGAGACTAAAATGTTATCGTTGTCGTAAGAGTTCATGAAGAGAATGCTACTACGAGCTAACAACCCATTCATAGATGACCACCCGACAATGGAAACCGACCAGCGAAAGAATGACAAGATGGAAATGACGATTAACGATGAAAAGGTGAACGTAAAAGAATTCACAGAACTTGACACCCCGATACTTCAAGAAGTTTCGACTCTTGAGTTGAACATACAACAATGGGGAGAGATTGAGAGTGAAGACGAGGATCGCATTGAAATTGTGTGGGAAGAAGAAAAACCCACAAAAGGTAAGACTTTCACTCCAACTCTTATTGAAAATTCTTATGATGTTTGTGAGGATGACTCCTTTACGATTTATAATAATGAGTGTGATAAAGTTTCTTTTTGCTCATGGAAGTGTGATTCCTTGCAATTTTGTGATAATGATTTGGGGAGTGAGGATGATATAATATCTTTTTATTCTTGTGAAAGTGAGTTTTATGAGTATGATGATCCTACATGGGAGCTGAGGATGAGGAATTATTAGAGATCATAGAAAAAAAGAAGGAACAAGGAGAAAGAATTGTAATCATTGACAATTCGATAGAACATGAGTGGGGAGAAAACACTTTGGATGAGTTAGATAGTGGTAAGTGTGTTCATTTGGAAAGCTTTACGGACAAATTCTTAAGGGATGGAATCTATAATAAGAAGGGAGAAGAGGGGCACGCTATCCTTAAACAACTTAGGGTAGTACCCCGTGCTTATTTATCAATAGATTATGTTTTCCCCTTCTTCGCTTTCGAATTCAAGGATATTCCCCACCTCCGGGCATACCTTGAAGCTTGAGTTCATCGGACGCTTGGTCGGGTCCCTAAATCGGTGTGCCTTGAAGGATAGGACACACCACGTCTGGCCGGAGACGTTAAACCATGGCGCGCTTGGGAGGCATTCCCAACGTTATCCTTAGATGTTAGAACTTTATTTCTTGTTTTGCTTTTTCATTTTCTTCGTTTATTAGCAATTTTCATCTTAGAATAGCCTTGTTTGAGCTAACGATTATAGATCATTCATCCGAGAGTCACAGATTGCCCACACTCAATCAACGAGCATCATTATTAACAAAAGAAGGGAGGAGAATAAAGGTAAAAATTTGCACATCACGCATCCACGCCCACACCAAGCGTGTGAGAAAGCGTGGGGACTTTCTAGTAGCCTCCCACGCCTGTCACCACGCGTGTGGGCAGGCATGGAACTAATCCAGTAAGTCGAACACGCACGCCACCACGCGTGTGGACGTGCATGGACAGACACCAGATGCTTCGCGAAAAATTTCGCGCGAAGTGGTTTAAAACCCTCCCCCACCTTATTTCTTCACATCCACGAGCTACAACCACCTTCAAGGTAAAAACACTCCACTCCAAAGCATTTCCTTTCAAGTTTTTCAACCTCTTTTCATCTTCCAAAGCCATTTCCAAGGTAAAAACACATCTTCTATTGCTATTATTTGCTTGAATGCTAGAACCTATTCTGCATGAAGCATATCTCAATGGGTTTTTATTGTTTGAAGTTTTCTTGAGATATTTTGCTATGAAATGACTTCTTAGACTTGTAATAAGCTTGCATTGCTTTTATATGATGAAAATTCCATGTTTTGCAACCTCTTTGTAACTAGATCTCAAACCCTTTATGATTTGGGCCTTTTCTTATTGTGTTGAGATTCATGATGAAATGGAAAGCATGCTTAGTAAAGTTTGAAACTTTCTTGCTCCTTAGGCACTACATTGTTATGCCCAACATTTTATTTGGTAAAATTTGAGCTTTCATGTTTACTCCATTTTTTACCTCAAACTAGTCTTGAGGAAGAAGATGAAGTTGACTATTATGTTGACTTTTTGAGTAGGAATTGCCTCTAGAATGTAAAAAGTTGTTATATGAGCATTGTATTGAAAAAATAGAATTGTTGAGAAATTGTTGAAATGATTATGCATACAATGAGGAAATTTGTCTTGATAATATGTGTCTTATTCATGAAATTTGTATTAAGTTTGGGAAATGTTTTCCTCTTGTGCTACTTTGTTGCTTATCTTATAGGAAAATTTCATATCAACTTTCATTTGCACAAAAAGTAGCCCAACGAATTCAAAAAGGCAAGGCTCCAATGGGTGAAAATAGTAGAGATCACGAAGAGACAAGTTATGTAGAAGCACTAGTACAAAATCACCTTTTCGCTACTGTTGTAAATGACATTTCGCTACTGTTGTACAACAGTAGCAGATGAAACAGTCACTGAATGTCCTTGACTTTTCGCTACCGTTGTGGAGCGGTAGCGAAAAGTCTACTCATCCGCTACCATTCCTAGCTAGAAACGGTAGCGGATGATATTTTTTTCATTTTTTTTTAATTAGTGATATTTCGCTACCGTTCCTAGCTAGGAACGGTAGCGAAATGTAATTTTTTTTTTAATATTTCATTTATTTTAATTAATATCCCTAATTTTTTTAATTCATGTACCTGTACTGTTACAGCTTAAATCCATATCAAACAATACAGTTTTACACCATAATTTCAAACTAACTAACACAATGCTTTCAAACTAATTAACATCAATACTAACACAATGCTTTCAAACTAACGTCAATACTAACACAATACTTTTAAACTAACATCAATACTAACAAAATACTTTCAAACTAACATCATCACAAAATTAAACTATTATCAAAATTTATACTAACACAATACTTTAAATCAATCCACTTTAACACAATATATGATCAAAGCATAATATATACTTGATATCATCACATCCACTTTAATACAATAATATATATAATCAAAACACAATACTATCTTCAAATTAAAACATAATAGCTTTATTAATAAAACAAAAGTTACACGCACTGAGAGAAGAAGTATTTTGCCCATTGCTCCCGTATCTCATTTATGTCGTCAATAGAATACCCAGTATTGCTTTGAAATGCCTACAAAATAATTTAATTAATAGAATTATTAAAAGTGTTAATTAATAAAGTATAATTTAATCATACACAGTTCTATTTAAATTTTTAAAAACTCAACATCACTAATTACTTAACAAATAAGACAATCTCAGAAATTAGAAATATGAAACTGCATTTGTAAACTGACCTCACTAACATCTAAGTCTAGAGAATGATTGGCATCCAATACTTCAATTGACGATGGGGTGGTTTCATGATGGTGTTTCTGAAGCTGGGATTCCCACTCAGCATCATTAACTGGTATACACTACATTAAGTGACACATAATTATTTAATAACATCTCATGACACTGAACCATCCATCTTCAGAAAATTAAGTAACATTACCTTCTTGGAAACAATGACACTAAATGGTAATAAATTTACCTGCAGATAATCCTAGCATCACCTACATATAATTAAAGAAAACTTATCAGTTTAGCAAAAGAACAAGGATGTTAATGGAGCTAATACTTAAAACAGTAATAAATGCACATGCTAGCTCCTAATATGTACATAGAGTTTCCTAAACATATATTAACCATTAAGTTCTGAACCTACCACCAACATCACCCTCCCATCCTTCAAGGATAATAAACTCTAGAGTGGCAAAAGTGTTTGTCCGGTGAAAGCCTGCACATGCTCCCTTCAGAATTTTGATTCTCTGTCCTGATTTCCAAGTAACTCCATTCCTCTTGAAATTTTTATGAACCCTCAAAACTAAAAAAGTTGAACCATAGGAACGAAAAGCTACATTAGTATCGAACTAAACGATTTTAATGTGAGAATCTATATCAAGCAGTTGTGTAATACAAAACAAGAAAAATGATATAAGGAATAAACTCCACTAAATATGTATGCAATGCTTACCATCAGATGATGAACCAAGCTCTTTTCTGTTCTCATAGCCTAGTACAAGGGTAGGTTGATCTGCTATGTTACCGTTATTGAGTTATTTTACTTTTATTTGTGTGACACATTCTCATCAATAAGTTTTTCTGCTATGTTACCGTTATTGAGTTATTTTACTTAAATTGATGTATTCTTAAAAAGCTCGTAACAAGAGGATTTGAGATATTCATGAAAGGATAAATGAATAAATCATACATCATGTAAATCCTGACCAAGGACAGCAATGAAAATGACATGTGAAAGCAGGAAGTAAGGAAACATATATTCATTTTCCATAGAGTAACTTTTTGCCATTTCAAAAAGTAAATAACAGATACATTTACTCATTGAGAAAGACTTCAAGAAAAAGATACTAGACAGGTTGAACATTATACTGGGGCAAATTTAGGCTTGAGAAAGAAAGTGTAAGAAAGCACTTGATCAAATCAAATGAAGTATATAGTGACAAAGCAAAATACAATTACAAAAATGCAATAGCGTGAATAAGAGAAATAATTCAAGTCAATGAAAATTACTTACACGCATGACTCAAGGCCATTAACAAATCCAATTTCAACCAATATTTGCAAAGCAGATAGCTGTGCAGCATCATCCCTCCCAACAGGATAATTCCCCAGTATATAATCATGTTGTAACTGTTAAAATAGGCCAATTCTTAAAATGCACGAGAGAAGTCAGATCACTGAAAGTAACCAATTAAAAGTGAATTTACTTGAACATAAGACAATTGCATGAAAATTTGGTCATTTACAGCTTCATCTGACTCCCGAAATAACTTCTTTTTGAATACCAATTTGCAGTGCATGATCTCTCCTTTACTCTTGTCTTTGGATGCCTTGAAGTCAGCAAGTAGATCTCAACGAAAATAAACTAACAGTAAACAAACCACAAATATAACTTAAAAAACTTAATATAACAAAGTAAGTCATTAATACTCTTAAGACTTAATAGAACTTAAAGCATAATGGGTCAAATAACAAAGTACAAATATTTGTTGTCAAGAAAGACAATTTTAAAATCAGCTTCATTTTGCTTATTGAATTGAAATATGTGTTTAATTTTAAAAAAATAAATTAAATCAACATGCAGATATTTTCAAATATTATATACTCTGTATATGTTAAGTAAAAGCTGCAAATTTTTATATAAATCAAGCTATCAACATGAAGTATAAACATAAGGTTTCACACAACTTTTCCAATCTGCAAATCACAATTGTTGAACCATCTAATTGCCTCAATCCTTATTGTCTTCAACCAGTTCTCCATTTTATTATCAAGTAAGGCAATCACATTAATAATTAAAGAACCCAGAAATTGTTAAGCTTGATATAAATTGGTCCAATATATATAATCAAAGCATTACAGTGGTATTATTGCATTAGAAATGCTATGGATGTGTGAAACTTTGTAACTCGATTATAGATGCTGGAATGATTTTTTTCTTTAAATGAACAAGAAGAATATTGATATAAATTGGTCTAATATATATAATCAAAACATAAATATATTATTAAAAACAAAAAAAAAAAACTAACCTGCAATGGCTGCGACGGCGGGTGGCGGTGGCTGACGCGGAGGCACTGGAGCGGTGGCTGAGGCGGTGGTGCGGTCGTCGTGGCTGAGGAGGAGGTGTCGTCGCAGCTGCGGGCGGTGCGAGCAGATCTGGCTGAGGAGGACGCTGCTCGGCTGGGCTGCGGTGGAGGCTGCTCGGCTGGGCTACAACGGTGGAATGCGTAGGCGGCGGCGGTGGAGGCTGCTCGGCTGGGCTGCGGTGAGGAAATGGTGAAGACGGGCGCGGCTGCGGTGGTGAGGAACGAAGGCGCAGATCTGATCTGTTAACTTATTTCGTTTTTTATATATTTTTTAATTTTTTTTAATATTTATTTCGCCACCGTTTCATATTGGAACGGTGGCGAAATATTATGGGCGTTTTTTTTTAAACCGCTACCGTTCCTTTTTTTAAACCGCTACCGTTCCTTCAAACAACAGTAGTGAAATGTTTTGCACTTATTTACAAAATTGCTACCGCGCGTTTTTTTTTAGAATACGCTACCGTTCTTACAAGAACAGTAGCTAAATGTCAGTATTTTATGTGCATTTTTGTACTAGTGAAGTGCCCACCGGGACCCAAATACTCTTAATGACACCTCCCATGCTGAACCGGTATAGGAAACTTCTTCAACTCCCTGTAATGCAATGGAAATATGTTGATCTGACTATTCTTGAATCATATGAGTGCAAATACGGGCTCGAAAGGCTTATTCACGAACCTTATTGGAACAACCTCTTGAGCTGGAGGCAAGACACTTACGCTCCGTTAGTATATGAGTTTATTGCAAGCCTGCATGTCAAAGGAGTGACAGGAGATCTTTACAGCCTGACCATCAAATTCTGGCTCTTCAACGAGGATTATAACATTTCGGCCAATACCTTGGTAGTCTTCTTAGGCTTTTATGAAGAAGAGGATCAAACAAAGCACTGGTACCGAAGGCTAAAATATGACTTTGGTGACAGGGATATCGCTAGACCAGGAATTGATTGGGTAGGGTCTAGGGTCAGAGTTTCTCAAATTGTGAGGGAAGATCTGAGGGTGTTATGGAAGGTAATTGCACATTCCTAGGGAGGAAGACCTGAGACATATGACTGAATTTCCAAAGCATATTTATTCATGATGTGGAGCATAAACAACGGAAGCTCAGTGAATATGAGGATGATTTGCAAACATTGGCTCTTCGCGCAGCAGCAAAACTCAGTAAGATCCATCTTCATAGGACCAATGGTAACAAGGCTTTGCATCGCCATAGGCCACCAGATGAAAATTGGCTGGTTCGAACACCGGATAAAAGGGGCATAGATTATTCCTCTATCTTTAGAGGATGTTGCAGGATTGAATCTGAGGCACTTAGCAAGAACAAGGGAGGATGAGGAAATGGCAGGAGACCATTCAGATACGCCAATGACATCCCCTCAAAGGCTTTCATCTTCACCGATATCGTTCCTTTCTCCATCTCCTCCAGAGATGTATTCACCTTTAGATTCATCAATGTACTCCCCTCTGCCTCGCGAGGAAGCACCACCTGCACCTTCGCCACATGCCCAAGAGCAAAACTTCCAATCTGCAAGCTTTGAAATCCCCAGCAGATTCACCACCGTCACAGATTGGAAATCTCTCCAGATTTTCCAATATCAGCTGCATATGGAGCAAATGCAGAGGCTTGATGAAATTACAAAGGAAGTCGCCACCACCAGCAAAAAGATGTGAAAAAAAAAAATTTGGCGCAAGAAATGATTTTGTGAATGATGTTTGAAAAACTATGATTGTGGACAATCAGTTTATTTTTATTTTTGTTTATTTCTCTTTGAATTGTGAATTCCACGTTTCGTCTAGCCAAAGACGTTAAACATGGCGCTCTTGGGAGGCAACCCAAGTATAAGAAGCAAAAGAGACCAACCCACCTACAACCGGAGGACACGAAAGGTAAATTCTAAATTCTTCATTCATTTCTTTACCTTTAATCTGGCCAATTTTTGAAGGGCAAGTAAGGATTGTACATGCTTTTAATGGGGATGCACCTTGTGAGTATTTCTTTTATTCCCTTTTCAAAATAGATGCCCTGTTTGATCTTTGATAGTTATACATTGCTTTGATTCACATATGACAAGTTGCATGATATTGTTCATATCGGGTGTGATTTCATTAGGTTAGAATTCTTCCAGCCCGGAAAACACTTTTAAATGTGGAAAAGGGGCTTGCGTAGATACCCTTTGGACCCTATTCCTTTTCCACCGATCCTCGTGGCAACATCGAGGACGATGTTATCTTTTAAGTGTGGAAATGATGGGTACTATATTGCTTAAATTAGTTGGAGGATCGAGTGTTAGGGCATAGGAACTAGAGGGCATGTTATTGTCAACACTATCTAGGAGGGCTCCTAATCTTATGTCGAATTAATATTTGAAATATGCCTTGGAAGTACAAATTACACCAAAATTGAAAATTTTAAACCTATATTGTTGATATCTTTGTGTGATTGCATGCTTTTCACCTTTGATTTTGTTGGGACCTGAGTCAAGGATCTCTCGAAGTGGGAGTGTGTACCCCCTTAGTTTGAGAAAGATAAGCTCCGCGAAGCCCGGAAGCTGAATCTAATTTGGTAGGGAATGGGGCAAAACGTGAGCCTGAAGTGAGCTTAGAGTGAAAAAAAACCCCTAATCCCAAGGAAAAGGCATGAGGGGTCGTTGGTGAAAAGTAAAAAGGCAAAGGCGACTCCTAGAGATAAAACCAGAGGTGACCCATCTTGCCAGGATACGGGGTAACCATTGCACCTTCTTCGAAAAATCATGGGGCTCCATGTGAAGTCGGTTATCCCGAAGAGATCCTGGAAGATGAGAAGAATAGAGAGAAGGTGAGCTGCTTCGCTAGGATTCAAGCACCCATTGCACTGCCTTCGAAAAAGTATGTGGCTCAATGTGAAGTTAGGTCGCCTAATGACGTTATCCTAGGAAGTGAGAAGAAAAGAGGGATCGCCCAAGCCATGGCGATGAGCGGTCCATGTCCCTACCCTCACTTATATTTGCGTAAAGGGGCTTTGGCGTATGGTTGGAAATTTGACTAGGGTGTGCGCATCGTTCCCACTAGTGGGATCGGCTCTCTAGGCCCCTACAAAATAAAAGGTGAACCCCAATCGGATGCATGCTTGAAAGGTGTGAATATAATTTTTCTTGTTACCAACTCATGAGACTTTAAACTTCCTCGGCATATTCCTTATATTTAGAAGACATGAGCTTAGTGGTCTTGGTGGATAGTGTAAGGGATTTCACTCACTCCATTCTAAATGCCCACACACCACTTAATTGATCAACCGATGAGAGTGCATACTATTCATGGTGCTTATATGATTAGAGCTTAGAAAGTATGCTTGCTTGAAGACAAGTAAGGTTTATGTATGGAAACTTTGATAAGCCCCAAGGATAGTACATATTAAGGGTCTAAAATAGGATAAAATGTAACGTTTTGTCACCCGTTTATAACAATGTCATGCATTTTAAGCTCGGATGTGATCAAAATCTTCTAACATTAATTTTAGGAAAAGTTTTGAAGTGTTTTCACAGATTGAAAAGGGATTCGAAGCCAAAATAGAGCAAAAGGCAAACAAAGCCGCAGAGCAGGAACTTCCCACGCGACCAACACGTGTGTGAACAAGCGTGGATCCATTCCAGTAACTGTCCACGCCTGTCACCACGCATGTGGGCCGGCGTGGTCTGGCCACAGGGGCCACTTCAGGAATTTTGGTTTTGGATTGCTTATTTAAACCCCTTTTTCGGATAGATGAAAAAAACCTAGCAGCCATAGAATAGTTTTAGATCTGAAGTTTCTTAGGGTTTTCTCCCCTCTTGGGGGAAAACTTCCATTCTATTAGCTTAGATTCAAGATCGAGATAGGAGGATCAAAGTTTCAAGAACAAGATGTAAAGGAGCTATTCATCATGGATGGTACTCTTCTCTTCAATGTTTTGATTTAATGTTTACTTTCTTTGAAACTTTCACTTCTTCTTCTTGTTTCTTTATTTTAATGATACCTTAGAGTAGAAAGGGGATTGGTGGCCCCGAAGCTAAACTATGTGGTTGATTTGATATAACTTTGCTTGAAATATGTGAGCTTTGTGATTGTTGGATGATAAACTTGTGTGGTTGAAGTACATTATGCTTTGTGCCTAAGTGTGGCCACATTAGGTAGCAAACCCAGTGAAAATGAGTGAGTGCGCGACAACGGCCACTCATGAGTCCAACTCACCCACATCTCCGCCCTTAGTCCGAAAGGAAGAGGTCCGAGAGGAGTGGTAGACAAGGTGTTTGATAAAATGCCCCAACCGAATGAGGATGTGGGAGTCCAAGTGTGACTTCACTTGGTGAAGTGCCATGAACTCCCTAGTCTAATCCAAGTCATTTGCTTACAAAACCACTAGATAGTAGACCACATAGGTTAGCCACGAGCCCCAATCTCCACCTTTCCTTTTCTTAAACACAACCAATTTCAACCTTCAAACCTTCATACAAATGACCCTTAGCCTTAGCTATTCCCGTAACTCTTTCTTTTCAACCTCCTAAATGCCAACACGTATTCGTTTCGATTTGTCATCCTTGAGAGACACGACACTCGGGGAGTCTTGACTCTTCGTTTTACCACTTCCATACCACTTATCCACCTCACCACAAAATACATCCACTTCAGAATTCCATTAAAATGTGATACTCATGGCATAAGTACCAAAATATACAATTTAACTCTTCTGGTCAATCTTGAACCTGAGCAATAAAGATTTGAGCAAATGGATACTTTGGCTCCATGGGAATTGGTTTGTATCAATGTTTGGTGGAAACTCTGTATTTGAAGAACAACTTGGCTGTGGGTTCTAACTGGAACTTCCTTCGCTGAACATGTAGATTTCAGGTAACTTTGGATTTCTTTTGATCTGGAACTGAAGTTGAGGAATTTGCTGGGGTCTAGATAAGAAATCTGCGACTACATTCTTCTTCCCTGCAATGTGGCGAACATCATAATTGTATCTAGAGAACCATTGTTGCAATCTTATTGCTTGAGCTTGAGGGATTTCTTTTCTCTTAAACTGCAACATTTTTGGAAATGCTGACATGTCCAACTCAATAAGAAACTTATAATCGATCAAATGAAAATTAAACTTCTTAATTCCATTTTTCACGGCTAAAATCTCTTTGTAAGTGGAATGGTAATGAAGCTCTCCATCTTTGAATCTGCCACTGGAGTAACCCCAAACGAGCCTTTTCCGTTTGACATGTAAGAGTATTGCTCCCCAATAATAATCACTTGCGTCTATTTGTAGGATCCTGAGTCCTTCTCCTGCTGGAATATGCAATGGTGGTAATTCCCTAGTGTGCTCTTTCATCCATTGGATTGCTCTGTTTGATTGTGCTCCATTTGGGAGGTGACTTCTTTAGCAACTTGGTGAGGGTGCTGACATGAGGGGCTATGTTGGGAACAAAATCTTGAATATAATTGATTATACTAAGAAATTGTTAAACTTGCTGCTTCGTGAGATTCTCATCAGGGAATTTGAGTAATTCCTAGGCAATATGCCTTCCTGGTTGGAATTTTCCTTAGTCACTGTCCATTCCTAGGAACTGAATCTTTTGCTGGGCTAGAATTATCTTCTTTTCAGACAACATGACTCCATTTGCTTGGCATAGTTCCATGAATTCTTTGATTAGCTGAATATGATCTTCCATAGTCTTACTGAATTGTAGGATGTCATCAATGTAGACCAGGGCTCTATCAAGGATTGGTTCAAAAGTCTTGGTCATTACCTTTTGAAACTCACTGGGTGCAATTTTGAGACCAAAAGGCATCACCTTCCATTCAAGATGATAACCTGGGATACAGAAGGTTGTCTTGTATCTTTCCTCTGGTTTGATTCCTATCTGCCAAAATCCTGCTTTGAGATCAAATTTTGAAAACCATTGGGCTCTTGGGAGATATGAGAACATCATAGAGCTCCTTGGTAATGGAAACTTGACATCTTTGAGGCATTGATTTAGTGGCTGATAGTTGATCACAAGCCTTAACTTTCCTCTTGCTTGTTCTGCTCGCTTATTCACATAGAATGCTTCACATGCCAATGAAGATTTGGATTCTGTGATTAATCCTGATTTCAACAATTCTTATCATTCATGGACCGCCATTTTGAGGTGTTGTGGATTCATTCTAGAGTGGCTGGCTTTTGTAGGGTTGATAACTTTTTCTTCTTTGAACAGAAGTTCAATGAAAAATTCTTCTCTAGTCCAAAGGGGCTTGCTGTGTTTTTTGAGGAACTCATCATGGGAATTGGCACATAACTGTTCCACTAGTTGTTGTCTGATCTGAGTGATGGTATCCATGAAAGTGAGTTGCCACATTCTGCATTCTTCTTCATAGGGCTTGAAATAAGGGCCTTTGCTGATTCCTTGCGATTGAACTACCAGGTTTATTTTCTTGAAAGCATCAAATCCTAACAACAAATCTCTCCTTGGAAGGCCACATCCAAGGACATGAATTTGGATCTTGTAGTTTGGCAATATGCTTATCTCCAATGGTTCCTTGGTTTCAAGTCCAGCATCAAAGTCATCTTCAGATGCTGATGTGAGGCGTTTCTGGGATGGCCTCCATGCTTCTTCAGGTAGTAACTTTGGGTTCATCATTGAGAATTGAACTCATGTGTCAACAAGAGCTATAGCTTCGAATGGCTTGCATGACTGGTGTCTGGTTTTAACCTTCACATGGGGTGCTTTGAATTCTTCTTCTTTTATCCCAAAATTATATGAGATAAAATCTTCTTCTAGAACTTCATCTTCTATGGAAAAGATTGTTTCTACTGAAGGTTCATCTTCTGGGCTAAGATATCCATCAAGGTCTTCTTCAGTGATATCATCATCAATGAGGGACATGATTTCAGATATCATCTTGGTTGCCTGCTTCTCGTTACAATCTTTGGGGTAGTGTCCTGGCTTTCCACAAACAAAACATATGTTGGATTTTGTATTCCCCCTTTTCTTTGGTTGCTGATTCTGAGATTTTCTGAAATATCTCCTCCTTGGATTCCATCCGGTTCTCCTAATGTTCTGAGGGTTCCTTCTGAATCTGGTGAAATTCCTTCTTCTTGTTCTAGGCTTTTCTCCACACACACCATTACAGGAAGATCCTATAATGAGATTTGGCTTTTGGCATGCTTTGGTAAGAACATATTCATGTTTTTTCAGAGTTTGGAACTTATTATGGATCTGGCAAATGTTCTCAAGGCTTTCAAATATTGCTTGCCTTATCTGCCCAGTTAAGAGATGGGTTATGGATTCATGATTCTTTTTTTATGAGTTGATCTGTACTGTTTGCTAACATGGGTGGTAAGGATGAAACAAAAGCTTGTTTGAGATTACTGTCGAATCCCAAGAAATAGAAAACCTTTGTCATCCTTTTGAAGTGCTCCTCCAAGTGTTCCTTCTTGTAAGATAAGCACTTCATTCTGAAGAATTCCGTTCTTTTCTATTCTACTTCATCTTCATGCTTGCCAAGAAATATAAAGTAGATCATTACAATGGCTTCTTGAAGTGGAAGTCCTAGGAACATCATTCTAAAAACACCATCTGCCTTAGGCCACCAATCTTTAAGGATTCTTGTGAATTTTGCTGTGAATTCCATCAAGGTCTTAAAGGGATCTCTTTCTACTAGATTTCTAGTAGTCATCCATGTGTGGAATTCAACAAACTTTTCTCCCCATTTCTCTGGTGATAGATCATCAATTGTGAAGAATTGATAATTCACTCCTTTGTGGATCACCATTTCTGTTGCATTATACAAACCAAAGTATTCTTCTTCGGTTTGTCCCATCGGTTGATCAGCTGGCTACCGAGTTGTGTAACCACCAGTTGATGATTCTACTAGATCTGCCATAAATTCTGGATTTTCTGAGTCATGGTTATAAATATCAAAGGATTCCTCCAAATGCTCCTCTTCTTCTGCGACAGCTTCTTCTAATTCTGATTGAGTTGCTTCAGATTGGCAATCAGATTTTTCTGATATTTCTCTAGTGGTATAGGCCTCCATAACTGGTTGGTTTTCTTCAGGTGGATCTGGGCCTTTGATAACAGAATAAAAAAGATCCTTATCTGTAACTGTTTCATAGAGTATCATTTGGGTTGTGTTTGGTGGGGGTAAAGGTCATTTGGGTCTAAAGATGTGATTGGTTGGGATGAAGTAATTGTTGGTTCTGAGATGGTAAGGGTCTAAAAATTTGGTGATGTAAGGGATGAGCTGGATTTCTAATTCTCCAGGTAGAAAATCCTCCTGGAAATCTTGCTTGGGAATCTTGTTGAGATGTGGGTAGTGGTAAGGATGGTTGTGGGGGTTTTTGTTTGGGTTTATTTCTCCTATGATATTCTTTTAGGATAAAAGAATCTGTAGGAGGAAACATGGGATTCCAGGAATAAAAAGATGGTCTTGTCAAGAACTAGTTTGGTAAAGTGGTATTGGAATAGGGTTTGTTGGGGATTTTTTAGGTGATTCAAACAAACCGGGTTGGTAGGGTTGCTTGGGTCTGATCTCTAATTTTAACTATTCTATCCTGCTTCTGATAGAGGCAGTTTCATTGGCCTGGTATTGGAAATTGGCTTGAAGGGATGGACCATAAAAGGGTATTTCAAAAGGGATCTGCTCCAATCTCTTTTCTAAAATCTGGATTCTTGAGTCAATCTTTGAATAGTACTCTCCAGATTTGTGGCTCAACTCACCAAGGTTGTTAGAGATGCATTTGAGGGTACGATTCTGAGCTAAGGCATTCTCTGTCTGCCAGTTGCATTCTCCGTCTGCCAGTTTAAGGTATGTTCAATGGATGGTTGTTGTCTTAACTGGCCTGTTGGTAATACTTCATTAGCAGCTACAATCTTTGGAGCATGCATAGAACCTCTGATGAGTAAAATGGTGATAGAGAAAAGAGGGTGTAAATGTGATTCCGTTGAGGATTGAGACTATGGCACATACTTGTATGATATGTAGAATTCTAGACACTAAATTATTGGAATTCACTAGAATACAAGCAAACTAAGATTAATGAATGGAAATAAAATAATGCAAATTAATTAAGGGATAAACTATATGATAAAAGAATGGGTCAGATTAGGGGTATTGCAATCTTGATGCTCTAGCAATCTCAAAATTAGGGAAAAACAATTAACCAAGGGATTTATTGGCAATGCACTCAAGAATTCAATTCAGCTACTTTCGTAATCAATAAATTAGAATTAGGCTAGGATTGCCCCACTTTCGTGATGCATCAATCTTAACCTTAAAACACAAAAGCATTATAAGCTCCCAAATTACCCCTATTCTCATAGTAGGAAAAATTGGGTTGAAATTGGTTAGGTTGAGTCTTTCACCCAACTTTTTGATGAAATCCTCTCAAAGCAAATCAATAAAAGCTGCGCATCAATTATCAATAAGAAGAATTTATAATCCAATTCAAACATAAAACCCTAGGTTAACAAATTATACCCCTTATGCAATAATCATAAACCTAGAATCAAGAATAGCAATAGAACCCTAATGCGAACCCAAAAGCTAACTACTCATGCATCATAAAAGTAAACAAAGCAAAGCAATAATAAATAACCATAAACATTTCAAAAAATCTGAAAAGAAAGTAAATAAAAGGAAGAAGAGAACTTTACTAATGATGAAGAACAAATCAAACTCCAATTCGAGATTCTAAGCTTGAAAATAATCTAATGTAAAACTAATCTAAACTATGGTAGGGAAATCTAAATAGAAGAGAAAAAATAAAATAAAACTAACTAGGGTTGGGCAATGGTTAGAATGTAAAGAATATGTAGAATATATAGGAGATAGATGAACCTTGGGCCCATGAAGTAGCTTCCAATTCTTTTCCAATTCTTATTCTTGTTTCCTTTCCTTCCTTAGGTAATTTCCTTTTCTTCAAAAAATTGTCCAAAATGTTCCAAAGTTCTTCCTTTGCTACTTCTTGTGGATAATTCAATCCTTGAGACAATATAACACACAAACAATTCTCAATTTCAATAGGATAAAGAAAATAAGCATCAAAACAACTAAAATAAGGGGTGAATTATTGTACAAAATAGTAGATATCAACTCCCCAACACTAGAACTTTTGATTGTCCTCAAGTAATTAACAAGGATAATCTACCTTCCAAGCAATGCAACTGTTACACTTCCTCCCTGCACAACCAAACATACCACCAACCAACTCATACAACCTAACATGCTTCAAGAATCATCTCAGAATCACATGTGAGTTCCCCTCTCAGTCCAATAACCGGGCACCAGAATTAAGGTAGATTAGGACACTGTATGCACATGTACTTAGTTGAGATTATGCAGAACTTGGCTTAATATGAGATCCCATAGACTTGCCATTCATACTCACATAGATCAACTCTAAAACTGCATGCTAAGATCAAATAGGTCTTTATTCGGCTTGTAATAGGGCTAATGGTGAGTGGCTAAACAAAGAAGGGGTATGGAAAAATAAACAAAGGAGAGAATTTCACACCTATTCACAATTAAATTTAGAAAAGATACTAGAAGTATGGACAATGGAGCAAACTACAATTGAGAACATAAAACACTCTAAAATAGTGGGGTTGGACACAACTTTTCTAGCAACATGAACCATTTGCACTTTTATTCATCTTTTTTTTTTCTTTTACTTTCACAAACCTTTTCTTTCCTTCCAATTTCTTTTTCAAACTTTTTTCTCAAACAACATTTTTTTTCTTTTTTTTCTTTGAATCTTTTTTTCTTTTTTTTTTTTGAACCAACCGATTCTTTTCATCAAACCCCCACACTAGGACAAAGATATCAAGAGTAAGTTCTAACAAAATAAGCTCCAAAAAGAAATCTCCTCTAAATTAAAGAACAAATGCTACATTCTCTCTAAGCGTGGATGGAAATATATAGCTAAAGGCTAAGGTTTGAACAATGGGGTTAAACAAGAGAAATAATAACAAAGAACGGGTTAAGTACTTTGCACTTATTAAACAAAAACAAGGCTCAAAGGAGACAACTAGGGAAAACAATTATAATAAAGGGTAGGTTTATAGGCTTGGGCTAACAACAATGACCTTAATCACTTCAAAGCATGCAAATTCTAGAATTCACTATGAGAGCACTAAGACAAGCTATGGCAAAACAAGTATCACCGGAATTCCACGTAAGCCTTCACTAGCAATGCATAACACACATGGTAAAGCATTAGGTTATAGGTTAACCCAACTATCGACAAGAGACTGAATTAAACAAAGCTCAACCTAGATTCATCCCTAACAAGCTAGGCTGCACAAGTACCACCAAAACAAACCACCAACCAACAAGAGGGAAGTGGTCACAATTTCAAAACAAGGAAAATAGACTACCCACAGTTATGCACAATGAGTCCTTCAAGCAAACTTCAACAAAAATTTTATTTTCAAAGCCAAAATAGAAACCCCCCCTCCCCCCACACTAAAACCTGGACATCATCCTCGATGGACAAACAGTAAAGCACAATAGACGGCATTTAAAGAATAAAATCAATAATGAAGCACAAATTCAAAACTAATAGAGAGAAATTAAAAGAGTCAGGAAACTGAACCTTGAAGTCTTGATGCAATGAAGAAAAATGAAAAAAAAAAACATTAGAACCTGAGGAAGGCAACAATGGTGCACACAAGGAAGTGGGGAAAAAATGGAAGAAAAAAAAAGTTTTTTTTTTGGCGTAAAAGGTCATGGGCGGGGTCATGGCCATGAGGGTGGCCATGACCCCGAGGCCTGAAAAGTGCATTCTACACTGTAAATTAGCGGAAATTATCACGGGCGGGGTCATGGTCGTGAGGGTGGCTATGAGGGCGGTGCTCTGTTTTGCAATTCGCTCATTTTTCGCGCCAAGTACTCGGTTTCACTTGTAGATCTATTCAAAACACTTCCAAAGCACTCCTACACCTAAACACATCATAAATACCCAATTTCCAACCATTCCCCACTCTCTTAGAAGTAAAATAAAGCAAACCTCACTATAAAACATCCCAAATAACACCACTTAAGAACAGTAAAGCTTCTAACTCTAACTCAAACTAATACGTATAAAATAAATGAATAAAATAAAATGCAATAAAGTAAAGGATAACATGGGGTGCCTCCCATGAAGCGCTAAGTTTAATGTCGCTAGCTCGACTCAACCTCTCAAGATCAACCATCATTGAATTGAACAAAGAACATCCACATCCTTCCTAGCAAATTTTTCTTCAAGATACTGCTTCAAATGGTGGCCATCAACAAATTCCTTTATGCACAAGTCCACCACCTGCAAACTCAAACATTGTTCCTCTAATAACTCAAAATTCAAGCATACCCTTTCATCAAATCCATTCTTATTTTCCCCTTGATTTTCCTTTCCTTGAGCAAGTAGGGAGAACCTTGGGTCTTCTTTATGCACTAAGATGAACTAAAAATCCTCAGATATAAAAATTGGCCAATGGGGGCCTCCACAGTAAAAAACATTGACACCTCCCGATTCCCAAGTTAGTCTAAAGTTCTCACCCAAGGGGGTGTCATCAAATGAAAGGCATACCTCCTTTGTGCCACAAATTTCATCAACTATATCATTATTGAGCACTTCTTCACTTGGACCATCTTTAAGTTGCTCTTTATCACCATTCCCTCGCAACTCCACACTTTCTTCCCAATTCAAAGTTTCCATTTCAATTCCCTCATTCACTTTCTCATCATCATCTTCTTCATCCTCACTCTCCTCTTCATCACCACCTTCACTTGGCGTGAACAACTCATGTATAACATTTTCATAAGGACTTGAACCTTCAATGGGTTCTTGAGTTGTCAAGCCTTTTCCTTGAGCCTTAAGATCTTCCAATTGAGCTTGTAATATGTTCATTTGAATGATTAAGTTATTCATCATGGACCTCGTCTCCTCATGCTTGTGGAGGTTCTTGATAGAATGGCTCTTGAGGTTCCCATTGATTATTGGCATATTCTTCCTCACTTGGTCTCATGGGATATCCATCATCCTCAATGTCATCATCGGATACAATAGCGACTCCCCAACGCCTAGCCAATGCTAAGGTTTCCTCATCTAATTCATACCTCCCAACATTTTGTGAATGGGTGTGATGCTCATATGGAGGTTGAGTGTTTTGGGGGTATGGTGTGTAATGAATGGGTGAGGGTATGGATTTGGAGAGTAATCTTGTGGTGGGTAAGGATATTGGTAGTTTGAAGTGTATTGAGAGTATGAGTTTTGGGGGTGGAATGGTGGTGGATGAAAATTTTAGGATTGAGTATCATAGTAAAGGTTAGGAGGTAGGGCTTGAGTTGTGCAAGAATTTCCATATCCATCATATTGGTTGCCCTCATAAGATTGACAATCATAGTATCCTTCTTGATCCATCATGGGACATCCCTTTCAATCAAATCAAAAGAAATAGACTTACAGGCACATTAGCAACAATTTTTTTTTCAAATGGTGATTAAATAAAATAAAATAAAATTAAATGGGAGAAACCCTAATGCTGCATCATTTTTCTCTCTAAAACAAAAAGCTTTTCTCTGCTGCTCAACTTCGGCTTCCACCGCCGGCCTCCGGCCGGAGCTCTAATGGAGCTTTGAGCCGGCGGTTTTGGTCACCTTCTACGTTTACTCTCGCTCTTCTTCTGCCCCGACCACCGTCGCAGCTCCGTCCGCCTCCGACCACCGGGGTTTGTGTTGGTAGTCTTGAACACCCAACCCTACTTTGGCTTTACCACTTTTTATTTTCTCTATTATTGTGTTTTCCTCTCGTTACTTTCACGGGTTTTTTCCTCTCGTTACTTTCACGAGCTTTTCATTATCATTAGCATAAATCGTTTAGTTTGGTTTCGGCAAGTGTTGATCTTATCCTGGGCGAGCAAAAAAGAATGATGATGAAGACCCAGATCTTTGATGAAGCTTTAAGCTCCTTGAAGGAATATAGCTTCCTAGTTATGAAACAGTCTGCGATTCAAGTTTTCTATAGCATAGTTAGAAAAGTTGTTTCTATGTCTGACTGTAAGGAATGGTTTACCATTTCATTGATCGTTGATGTAAACGTTTTATGTTATGAATTAATGGAATAGCTACGTTTATCTTCAAAAAAAATAAAATAAAATAAAAAAACTTGATCTCCTAAGAATTCACTAACTTTAATGCTAGAAATAAAACAAACACACAATACAACCAAATAAACCAATGTCCGGCAACGGCGCCAAAATTGTGATTAGTAAAATGGTGATAGAGAAAAGAGGGTGTAAATGTCATTCCGCTGAGGATTGAGACTATGGCACGTACTTGTATGATAGGTAGAATTCTAGGCACTAAAGTATTGGAATTCACTAGAATCCAAGCAAACTAAGATTAATGAATGGAAATAAAATAATGCAAATTAAATAAGGGATAAAGTATATGATAAAAGAATGGGTCAGATTAGGGGTATTGCAATCTTTATGCTCTAGCAATCTCAAAATTAGGGAAAAACAATTAACCAAGGGATTTATTGGCAATGCACTCAAGAATTCAGTTCAGCTACTTTCGTAATCAATAAACTAGAATTATGCTAGGATTGCCCCACTTTCGTGATGCATCAGTCTTAACCTTAAAACACAAAAGCATTATAAGCTCCCAAATTACCCCTATTCTCATAGTAGGAAAAATTGGGTTGAAATTGGTTAGGCTGAGTCTTTCACCCAACTTTTGTTGTGATGAAATCCTCTCCAATGTAAATCAATAAAAGTTGCACATCAATTATCAATAAGAGGAATTTATAATCCAATTCAATCATAAAACCCTAGATTAATAAATTATCCCCCTTATGCAATAATCATAAACCTAGCATCAAGAATAGCAATAGAAACCTAATGCAAATCCAAAAGCTAACTACTCATGCATCATAAAAGTAAACAAAGCAAAGCAATAATAAATAACCATAAACATTGCAAGAAATCTGAAAAGAAAGTAAATAAAGGAAGAAGAGAACTTTACTAATGATGAAGAACAAATCCAACTCCAATTCGAGATTCCAAGCTTGAAATAATGTAAAACTAATCTAAACTATGCTAGGGAAAATCTAAAGAGAAGATAAAAAATAAACTAAAACTAACTAGGGTTGGGCATTGGTTAAATTGTAGAGAATATGTAGAATATATAGGAGATTGATGGGCCTTGGGCCCATGAGCCATCTTCCAATTCTTTTCCAATTCTTATTCTTGTTTCCTTTCCTTCCTTAGGTAATTTTCTTTCCTTCCAAAAATTGTCCAAAATGTTCCAAAATTCTTCCTTTGCTGCTCCTTATGGATAATTCAACCCTTGAGACATTATAACACACAAATAATTCTCAATTTCACTAGGATAAAGAAAATAAGCATAAAAAAAACTAAAATAAGGGGTGAATTATTGTACAAAATAGTAGATATCAACCTCCCTTTTGAAAACTTTCCAACGGGAGAAAGTCTTCCTCATAGCTTTGTGAGATCACCATTGCCGGGATAGCTGGTTGTGTTAAAACCGGTGCTTTAACAGGTTTTTTTCTTAAGTACTTAAGACTCTGTTCATAGCACTTAAGAGGTTTCTTTCTTCTTTGTAAGGGCATAAGTGGAGGCGGTGGCGGAGCTTCATCATCATCATCACTATCATTCTGCCTGAAGGGTTTTCTTCTAGAGGGTTTGCAACTGGGTTTTCTCTGCAGCTCCTCTACTAGGTAACATTGTTTGCAGTCATCTTCACATAAATCAAAAAACCAAGGATTGGAGATGGGATCTCTAAACCATACAACTAGTTTACCAAATTGATTAAACGAATGAATGATTTCTCTATTCCTGTTTTCCCATAACCAAGGAAAATTGGTTCTGCATCATCATCATCTGGGTCCTCGTCATAAAATCTCCTGGACATGTTCTTCTTGTCTCTCTCTGGCTTCTTCTACCATGTGGATGGATGGTAGAAATTCTGTCTTCTTTAGATGAGCGTGGTTGAATGAGATTCTAACAATACCATCTTTTCTTCTCCTGATGGTAGCTTCATTGGATTCAATTGGCCTCTTGTTCTGGTGTAACTTCTCGTAGTTGGATATCCAGGTGTTAGGGATAACCTGGATCAACTCCTCTCTGGTGCACTTCCTTGCGACTTTTGTGCAGGTGACATTCCTCTGTTCGTCAGTGACTTGGATGAGGGCTTCTCCTCCTCCTGGAATCTTCATACTGAAAGCATGGTCTTGTAATCGATAAGACATCTGGTAATGAATGGTGGCTTCAATGGCAATGTCTTGAACGTGTTTGGCTCCAACAATATGAACCTGGATTTTAAACATATCCAAAAGATGTGGATCTTCTAAAGATACGTTAAAATCAGGATAAACAGTCGCACAAACTGTTCTGGCATCAAGGGTAACTTCCATAGTGGCAATCAAGGCATGTTGGTACTCCAAGTACCTGGAATCTAAAAGAGATAATTTGGCAACTACAGGTTGGTCTTTTCTGCCATGGTAGGTTATGGAAAAACGGATTGCTCAAAAATGGATATGGGTATATCCTTCTCTCCTCCATATGGCTGGAAATTCTTCAGGTATTTCAACAGTAATGAACTGTTCTTGCTGGGTGGAATATATGGGACATCGGCTCATGGCTGAAGCTGAGATGTATTCTTTAGGGACTAGAGATCTTTTCTAGTAAATAGCTTTGAGGGATTTAACCAGAACATTGGATTCATTTCTTTTGTTGAAAGCATAATAGGGATTAAGAAGTAGAAAATAGGTTTCTTCTATTTTTTGGTCCTCCTTAAGATAATTTATCTCATAGAGATAATCCATCTTAGAAGAGAGGGATTTTTTTAGAAAAGGATTATCTAAAGAAAAAGAAGAGCGCTTGGGTACTAGGGCTGTAGATGTAGAGGTTGAAGAGGAAGACATTTTGGAAAGTTTGAAGGTTTCATAATGAGAATATATGGATGGCTTTGATACCAAATCAGGAGTCACTCAAACTAATGAAGTACAACTAGAATCAAGATAAGGTGAGAGAACAACTAAAGCCTCTCCTGGGCATAACAAAACTCTCAAACTACTTTATGAAACCTAGCTGCTTCAAAAGAAGAGTTTACCCTGAGATTCAATAGCAAGAAAATAACCATAATCCTATTCTAAAACCTTCATAGTGAATGCATAGTGGAATTTGCGAGGTTGTCATGGTGCATGAAGTAAACATTTGTTGGTAGAAAGTTTGATCAATTAAAGTAAACAAGAACGAAACAAACAGTTGTGTAAAACAAGGGAGTGAATCATGCTCGATTGTGATGCCTCACCGTGTGACTTAGGCTAGGGAATATTGATTCCACTAATTAGGCAATTCAAGGTGTTAACTCACAATCCTTTTCCACAACTAGTGTTCTAAGGCTCTCTAGCTAAGGAATACTTGTTAGGTAACCAAAAAGCTTTAAAGGCATTTCATCAAACACTTTGGCTTCAACACCTTCCTACTAATCTATACTTATATTTCCATAGGATCTATGATTGCAAAATCTAACATCAATACTAATCACTAATCATGCTTAGATCAATGCCTCAATCTTCCAAGAGATTAGCCAAAAACTCTTAGAATCAAAACAAAGCAACAATGACAAAACAAGATTAGAATTCCAAAATAGAGTGAATCAACTTCCACAAATTAGAATTGAAGATCAACACTAAGCATGCACAACATTGCACAATTCAATCTCTAAATGAAATTAGCTACTCATCTTCATGAAATTGAAATCACAAAAACCTAATTGAATTCAAGGAATGTAAATTGCAAACACTATTGAAATAGAAACTAGATTATGAATAGGATTTTACCTAGTATCAGTGAAATACAATCTTCAAAGTATCTTTGTCCTTCAACCTTGGATCGATGGAAGCTAAATTCTAGAATCTCTCTTTCTCTCTCTGAAAAGCTCTCAAGTGAAAAATGCTAATCTGAAAAATGATCCAACTCCCTCTAAAATTTCTAACTAAACCTTTAAATAGTCTTCCCAAAACTGCCCCTTCATTTAATCTTTCCGCACTCCCCGTCCACGCGGGCTCCACGCGTGGAAGCCCGGCGTGGATCAGCAATGGAAAGGATCCACGCCGGCTCCACGCGTGGAGAGGTCTTCCAGCCCGTCCCGGGACTTCGCTCCGTGTGCTCGTTACGTCCTCATGTTTCGACAATAGCTCCCAGGATCTGTAAAAACACTTTAAAACACCAAAGAAATAGTTTTGTACTAGACCTACGCATTAGAGCATAAAATTATATAAGTTATTCACAAAAGGATGCAAAACACTACCAAATAACCCCAACTTAGACCCTAATTTCTAGTTATCTTGGGTGCTTATCAAAGTTGACTATGCTTACTAAGTAGTTTGGTTTGACTGAATAACTAGAAGTTGTTATTCAACCAGACTTTGTGACTAATATAAACCTAGGTTGATGGGGTACATGATATACATTGTATAGCACATTCAGTTGACTGTATACATTGTATAGCACATTCAGTTGACTGTACTCATGCTGCTCCGTAGACACCAATAGCTGCTCCGTAGACACCAATACACCATCTGTGGTTCTGAGTCAAGTATGAGACAAAAATGACTAACGGTCTACCGTTCAAGAGTCAACACAACAAGATGTCAACTATGGCTTGAGATCAACTATGCTTCCACTTCTGCTACTATGGGTTAAGTTTATTGTTTTTAGATTATTTTTATATCTAACAATTGGTATCAGAGCCTTTATAATCTCTGTCTGGTTATTGTATTGCTTAAATATCATCATTATTTCATATCCATCAAGTTTTTGTATATGCTTTGATTTCAATTACAATCCTTTAATTCTTCAAAATATGCATACAAAATGTCTATTTGGTTTTGATATAAATAAGAAAACTGGTATGTATATTTTGGAATTTAGATGGATTAATTGTAATTGAGTTTTTGGACTGCTAATTTTTTTTTTGGCATTAAACACAATTTTAATTCCTTTTATTTTTGGAATTATTTGTTGTGATTTTTTCATAACTACTAGAATTCGCAAATCGCCTATTTCGGTCTCCGTCGGTGACGCGACGACGTTGGACAATTAAGCTTTGGCATTGAAGCAAGGTGAGGCAGCATCGCTACTTCCTCTCCTCCTTCAACCTGTGTCATCGCGCTCTAATCGCTGCTCGTCAAGTTTGGACGACGTCAGTTCTTCTGGTGATGACGATGGCAGCGCAAGTTGGAATTGCAGGCGGCGGTTGTTGGCATTGTGCAGAGGAGGGACAGCGGAGGCGAAACTAGGTTTTCCCAGCAACGTCGCCGCTTGTTCTTCTCTTTCAGGCGACTCCAACGATTGGTTGCCATTACACCATCACCGTGTTGCTGTTAAGGTTGTCGGTCGACGGAGGCGTTGCGAACGATGGCGTGTCGCGACGAGGAAAGATGGCGGAGGCAGGCTGGATTTCTGGCATTGTTGCCCGTCTTCTTCTTCTCCTTCAGGCGACTCCTGCTGCTGCTCCTCGTTGCCGCTGCTAGGGCTTCTAGTTGATTAAACATGAAGAAAAAGAAGATGATGATGGGTTGTAATATTTGGGCCATGTCTAGCCCGTTCGAGCAGACCTAGACCATTAATTATAAAATAAAAATATTGGGCTTGCTTTGGTTTATTTTGGGCTTGCTTGAGTTTTTGTTTCATCATATTTTGATTTCTTCTAGTTAATTGATCAATTTAATTTCCCTTAATTCATTATTAAATTATCATTCAATTTAGAGAAAATATTAAGTATTGAATTTGCTACTTGGATTATAATTTAATATTAAAGTGCATATTAAATTGCCTCAAGTATTGCAATTTATTTAGGATATATGGGTTAATAATATATTAATATGCAAATTCAAGCATGTTATGTGTATTTATAATTATTTTATTGTTATAATTATGCATTTAGAAAAGCATATTTTTTAAAGATGAATTTAGCATATTATTAACTCATAAATTCATTATTAATTATCATTTTTGGATCATTAGGCCAATTTTAGGCATTAGGGCCTACTAAGGTAGCTTGTTTTGGTTTTCCCTTAATTTTGGCATGTTTTAGTTTTATGTGTCTCTAGGATTCTAAAACCTATTGTGGACAAGCTATTTAGGACCTATCTTGGACCATTAAAGTATGGATCTTACCATTATTGATTGATATTTTAATATTAATTATAGCTCCTTTTTGGTTTATAACATGTTTATTAAGATTTAATTATTATTAACTATCATATTTTGTTAATGATATTCATTGTTGGTAATAATATTAAGTTTGGATCTATTTCAGTACTAGATCGCTTTTCATCCGTGTTATAGCTCACTTGGACAATTAAGAATTATAGGTCTAATTTGAGCAATTAAGTGCTATAATTATTGTCTTGACCTGGTTTTGAGATATTAAGGATTTAAGAATTTAATTGTTATTTTGGCCATTAAGACTTATAACTATTGTTTAAGTTAATTTTGTTTTTTTTTTTTTGATCTATCAATAGTTTTAAGGGCTTTAATAATAATATTAAGTCTTTAATTTTATGGCAAAAGCAATATAGTTGGTATATTGTTTGTATAATGGTAATTTCGTTGTTACCATAACTTCAGTCTCCTTAAGTATCATAACAGTCATGGTTAATTATTTTGTGGTAAATTGACATTAGTATTTGACATTCTTTAATTATAGTTTTGTCTTTATTATAGTTAATTGGCATTATTAATTACTGTTATTGAGTTTTAGGGCTAATATTATTTATTGCCTTTCATAATAATAATTATTTCTTGGTAATCTGCTATATTTGGTACAGTGGTATGATTACCCACTACATTTTATATGACAATTAGTGTTGGTAATTAAGTCCTACCAATAAATCATTAACGTACCATTGGACCCTTCATCGAGGTTACTGAAACCGACAATAAAGATGGGGAAATGCGGTTTGCATCATTAAGGTAATTCATTAATTATCTTTTATCGTTATTATTGGTAATTAGTGCTACAGTTACAATTAACCGCTAATTTGGACTAGTCACATATTTTATCTTTTGAAAAATGAAAACATTAAAAAGGTGTATTACCATTTGGTTTGTCGTTATCACTAACGTTAATGGTGATTATAATGTTACTGATTACCATTAATAATTAATTAATGATGACATTAATATTCTTAAGGTATTTAGTTATGAATCTTGAATTGTTTCCAAATAAATTTATGTGGCAATATTCCAATTAAGAAAATGTCATGGACATTATTATTTTCTTGACATTAATCTTTTTCGGACTTCAAATTTTATTATGTTTTCGAAATTATATCCGAAAATGTTTCTACAATTAGAGGTTTTAACTATCGTTTTTTCACATTTAAGTGTCCAAATTAATGTAATAATATTATTATGGCTATTTATTACTTTTTTTATTGTTTGCAATTTTGTCAATAATAATAATATTATTATTATTAATTGGGTTATGGAGAGTGATTTTGAATCAATTTAGTAATTTTGGAAAAATATATTTTCTAGGTAATTGACTATTGTCATTTATTCCATAATTCATTAGGTATTTGAATTATGATTTTAGATTTGATTGCCCATATTTGGTTAAGTATGAATAAATGAATATTCAGTGTAAATTCATACTCTTTAGTTGGTTCATACTCTTTACATAGGTTTATGCGTTCAACCACATTAAGTGCATAATATTAAGTTTAATTATGCAATTTGGGTTTGTGAGATTTTGATTTACAAATGACAATATATACTTTTGGTTAAATATTGTTAGATTTTGTAAATTCAATCTATTTTTCACAAATTTGGTGCAATGCATTAAAATATTTTGTCATGGGCTTACAGTTTGAAAATTTGAAAATGTTTATTCATTATTTCATTATTCAATGTTGGGTTCTTTTGGTTTGGGCTCATATTAAGGGTTTGAATATTAAATTTTATACTTTGAAAGCTCATATTAAAAATTGTTTAAGTTATGCAATTTTCTTGGAATATATATGAGTTTAATTATTAATTTTATGCATACTTGGCCACCGCATAATATCTTGTGTTTTAAATTATGCAATTTTCATTATGCCTTTAGCAATGCATAATTTCTGGTTGGAATTAGATTAGTTCGTTATTAAGTTGGACTTATGCATATACTTTTGTTGTGGTAGTGCTTGAATTTAAGAACTTTTAGTCCGTTCATTTATTTCACCTTTTTTAAAACTTTATACATAGGTGAACCCTAAAGTTTTTTTGGATAATACCCTACAATTTTTTGTTTATATCCCAAACAGTTATACATTAGGTGTATATGAATCGGGGAGGCATACTAGTTTTATGGCCATGACTTAAGAATCTCTTCTGCCACTACTCTCCTTAAATTGATATTCTATCTAAGGAGTTGGTATTTAGTGAGGTTTTGTTTTACCAATATTCCTTGGGTATATATATTTGAAATTTTAATTTTCATCGTGATTTGGAATAACTTCTCAAAATTTTAAGTATATCTTGCGAATGTGATTTGATTTCGGTTCATTAAAGAACATCCATAGCATCTTTAATTTACTAAAGTCTCTTAAGTGTTCAATCTTGGTTAGTTAAAGAATAACCGCAACATATTCAACTTCCTAAGATTATTAAGTTATGATATTATGATTTTAATTTGGTTGGGGAGTATCCACAACATCTTTAATCAATTCAAATTATATATATTAAACTCTTTATCTTGATCACATAAAGATTACACAAGGATTTGATAATTGTCTAGTGATCTTATGATTTCAATTTGGTTGGGGAGTAGCCACAACATACTTAGTCAGTTAAAATTATATATTAAGTTGTTTATCTTGATCACATAATGTTTTGGATATATCATTTGTGATTAGTTGTATGTAATATGATAGAATTTTGCCCACATGCAATTTCGTTATATTTTTATAATTAATCATGATGAAATACTGAAATCATAATTTAGCCTACATGTAATTATGTACCGGAATGTAGTTTAGTAGTTTTATCATGATAGAAATATGACAGGTGCCAAAAGTACCTATGTATATGGTCTATTGAGGGGTTGTTTAACATCGATTAATGCCTTTGTGTGAAACAATTTGTGGTATTTATGCTTTGATGTTCTAACACTTGTGAGAATGTTATCTTTAGACTGTTTTTGAAAGGAATCTAGTAGGTTTGCGATCACGAAGGGGTCACGAGACGAGGTAAAGGATCAATTGGAAGATGGACCGACTGTGGCACACTCAAAATCAAACCGCACAAGTGAAGAAGCAAAAGGAGAAGGGAAACACCTTGTCCATGCCTGTCCCACGCGTGGAGACAGGCATGGGATGTTTCAAGAATCGCTCCACGCTTGCGTCTACTCGTGGATGCAAGGGTGGACGGGCCACTTAAAGGAGAGCTCGTGAAATATAAAAGGGGGACATTTCAGCAAGTTAGGGAGTTCCAATTCAGTTCCAAATTTTAGATTTTGAGCTTAGAGATCTTTAGGTTAGATTTCTAGAGAGAGAAAGGAGAAGAGAACAAGGATTGAAGAAGATCTTGAGAGGAATCAAGCTTAAATTAGATTGTAGACTTCAATTGGTAACACTTTTCATTTCTTAATTTGTAATTCTTTTAATTTCCTACATTGCAATTTCAATTAATACATTGAAGCTTATTCTTGAATATTTTTCTTCTTGCCAATTTTACTTTTGGAATTGAAATTGAGGTAATGTTAGTCCTAATCCTGAATGCTAGTGGCTAATTAGCTAGGATTGGATTGGGAGACCTAAACACTTTCACTTATAAATTAAATTGTTGAAATTAGAGATTCAATTGATTTTGTTCTATCTTTGTTATGAGTATGATCATGCTTGATCTTGATAAATTGAGGGCCCCGATTGCACCAAGAGTTAGAGGTCACACACTTGGCAAGATATCGCAAGTGTGTGAGAGCCTAGATACTCACAACCCCCGCCTCTATCCGGGAGGATGAGGTCCTGAGGAAACTCATAGACAAGATGTTTGATGAAATTCCCCAACGGAAGGAGGATTGGGAGTCCGAGTGTGACGCCACTCGGTATGGTGCGTGTAGTTTCCTTAGGTAAACCAATTGTCATTTCGACTTCTACCATAACCCGTATAGTACAAGAGTCAAGGGACCCTAATCCAATCCATTTACCTTACGCGTGTTTTTGTTGAATTGAATCTCTTCCCGAACGAATGCCTTGTGACTTCCTTACTGTCAAATTGTCTTAGTAGTTAAAGGTAGTTTGTGTAAACTCTCCAATTTTCAGTCTTTCGAGAACACGACACTCGAGGATTCCATCTCAGTTTTATCACCTTCTACATCACCGTTAAAACAACTATTTCAAAATAAATCAATTTATTTACTTTATACAGAGTAGTTTTTGGTAAATAATTCTCAATTCTACCATAAGTTTAGTTTTATGATGCAAATTTTAGATCATTTTTCTTAATTTGCCCGTAGGGATTGAGAAAAGAAACATGATTTCTTAAGTTTTTGTCATAATAGTTATAATGAATCTTATTGAATAAAACTTTAATTGATTCTTACTCATTTGATAATTATTTCATCATAAAAAATTAGTTGGATCTAATTGAATTAAAACTTTAGCCCACAGGCAAGTTTTATGTCTCTAGATTCCTTTGTCTATTTAGTAATTGAGGTTAAAATATTATCATAAGGGTTTCTTAATTGGATTTAATAGAATAAAACTTTAGCCCACAAGCACGTTTTATGTCAAAAAATCCCTCAAACCCATTAGATAATAATTTTATCACAATTTCTTAGAATTTATAAAATTAGTTCAATTATAATTCTAAGTTTCATGGTTTGCATTGGTAAAACATGTATTTAGTCACTTCCCAAAATTTAGCCACATTTAATACTTCATCCACGAAGCTTACTTGGTTCTTTGGGCTAACTATAGTAAGTTGTGTGATATGATATACTTCCTTTGGATTCCAAGAATAAAATGTATATTTTGAGCCAAATTATAACTTAGTTTTGGAAGGTGTGTTTTGTTTTTTTTGTTTTTTGGGATGTCCACCAACTAATGGTGGGGAATTATATCTTCATTATATAGTTAGACTTTAATTGGAACAAAATATTGATTATTTAGTATACCCAACTAATGGTGGAGAATTATATCTTTATTATTTAGTTGGTCAAATCAATATGAGTATGTATATTATTAAGTTCATTTCACTAGTTTTGCTAGAGAATATCTTAATCAGTGGGAGTAATCATTTAGAAAAAGACCATTAAGATACTTTACTAAAGATTATGGATTTAATTATTTTCATACATCCCAAATTGGATTGTATGTCAATACAACAAATCCAAAAGATTCCACAAGTATTAATATTGTATTTGTTCATATAAATTCATAAGTTCGAAGTATCGAACATTTGGTTGTGCAGCATATTTATGAAAATGTTGTAACAATATTAAGGAATTTATTAGAGCAAAAGCATTTAACTTGTGGTGCACTATTATTTAATAAATTCTTTAGCATTTAATAGTCTTTAGTTTGTTCAAAATTGATCCTAGGGCTTTTTAGGTTCTAAGGCTCATAATAATTTTACGAGACATAAAAGTAAGACTCATAATGTTCAGTTCATTTAAAGTAGACCTTGAAGTTATTTGGGAAGTTATGGTGTATGTTTAAGATTCCAAATTTATGGACTTAGAGTTTTGGTTTGTTGTCTAAATTGTTGGAATGCTTCTGTGACTAAGCTATCTTTTAGCTATTTTAATGAGTGGGAGTGACAGACGTGTGAACTCCAAGCTCTTTGCCGTAAGAGGTAGTGTTTAAGTTAAGTTAAGTTATAAAGAAGTCATACAATATAGTTAGCATTATGCTAACATTAAAAGATCTCTACTTAAGGCATGCTTTTAAGGTTTTAGAGATCATAAAGTGTACTCTTTTGTACAATTTAGATGTGTTTCTCTTTTCAGTTGTGCCCATAATATATTTTGAGAAACATCCTTTTAAGGTACTCAGAATAAACATTGGGCTTGTTCATAAAGGACCTAAGTTGGAGAAGTAAAACGCATGTGATGCATAATAGATACGAGTACTACTCTGTTAAATATAGGACATTTCACTATGATTCATGTGTTTTGTTCTTTGATGAGGGTTGTGCTAGTACTTGCACCAAGTGGGAGAATGTAAGATTTTTCATAATAATATATATTATATATTAGGGCATTAATTAAGTGGTGCAAATTGACTAGACTTACTAAGTAGTTTGGTTGAACTGAATAACTAGAAGTTGTTATTCAACCAGACTATGTTTCTAATATAAACTAGAATGATGGGGTACATGATATATATTATATAATACATTTAGTTCACGGTATCTATATATATATATATATATATATATATATATATATATATAGAAGTGCCAAGTTAAGTTTCCCCCCCAAAACTTAAGGACATTTTTGTAAAACCAATCTCATAATTATTTTAGTAAAAATTATTAATTATTTTAGTAAAAATCATTGATTATAAAAATGTTAAGAATTAAAATAAATTACACTTTCCTTCAATCAAATCCTTTGCTTCACAATTTGTACTATATATATATATATATATATATATATATATATATATATATGTATGTATGTATGTATGTATGTATATATATATATATCACCTTGCTCTTCTTGATTGCCTCACAATCGTACACTTCATGTAATACCCCGTATTTTCCTAACATTATTATTTTATCCTAAGGCGTTGACATTCATAAGTTATGATCTTCAGATATTTCAAAAGAATTTTTATAAGTGAGTATAGTTGTTATTAAGCTGCGATCGTACGTCCCGGTCACGAACCGTAAAAAAATTTAGGAACTAGTATTCGGACCCGTTTGTCCTAGGAAATGGATTTTTAGACACCATACTATTATTCTGGAATTTCCTATTTAATTAAATTAGCCCATAGCAGCAAAAATTTATTTGTGATCGTACATCGCGAGATTTCGCGGTGTACCGAACCTAGCCCAATTTTGAGTTTCAGTCTGAGATAAATTTTTAGTTTCGGAATTATTCCTATTTAAATTATTTCCTATCGAAATTATATCTGTTTTGACCCTTACCAGTCCAATTGAAGATATTTTTCTTGAGTTACCATAAGATTTTGACACTTGTCACCATTTCTAGCCACATGTTATTATTTAATTAATTCTTGAAGATGATCCAAATAATGTGGCTTATCCTACAAGCTCCCTCATATAATATATAAGCTTTGTCTTTAATTTTTTTTCCATTTCCCTTCAAATTGCCGAAATCAAAGAGAGAGAGAGAAAGTGTGATCATCTTCATCTTCTTCACCATTTTTCCTCCATTAAAGCTTGCTTCCATAGCCAAGTTTCTTCACAAGTGTCAAACTATTCGGTAAAACTTCGATTTTATTCGGTGGAAAGCTTTGTTTTTCCTCCTAGAGCATGAATCTAAGCTTAAGTTCTTAATATTTGTTGTTATGGTGTTGATTTTGATCTTAGGGTTTTGAGTAAATTGGGGGAAAAGATCCAAAATTCATCCTACGATGTTAATATACTCTCAAGGAGGTAAGGAATCCCTTTATTTGGTTGAGATTATTTGAAACTAGATAATTGATAGCTAGGTTGTGAATTGTGGTTGATTGGTGTACATGAAATCTATGTGTTATGTGAAAATTATGTGTTTAACTTGAGGAACTCTTAGATGGTTCAAGAAATTACTCTTTGAATTTTTGGTAGTTTTTGTGTACATGTTCATAGCTAATATATGCATGTATATGTTGTATTTATGTCCATATAGGCTTGTACTTGTGAAAATATTGAAAATCAAGATAGATTTCTGGCAGTAACTTCCGAGATTTATTGGGAAAATTTGGTAAGGTATTTTGATCCTATTTTCTTCAGATACGTAGTTCAATAAGTGTAGAACCTGCATATNTATATATATATATATATATATATATATATATATATATAGAAGTGCCAAGTTAAGTTTCCCCCCCAAAACTTAAGGACATTTTTGTAAAACCAATCTCATAATTATTTTAGTAAAAATTATTAATTATTTTAGTAAAAATCATTGATTATAAAAATGTTAAGAATTAAAATAAATTACACTTTCCTTCAATCAAATCCTTTGCTTCACAATTTGTACTATATATATATATATATATATATATATATATATATATATATGTATGTATGTATGTATGTATGTATATATATATATATCACCTTGCTCTTCTTGATTGCCTCACAATCGTACACTTCATGTAATACCCCGTATTTTCCTAACATTATTATTTTATCCTAAGGCGTTGACATTCATAAGTTATGATCTTCAGATATTTCAAAAGAATTTTTATAAGTGAGTATAGTTGTTATTAAGCTGCGATCGTACGTCCCGGTCACGAACCGTAAAAAAATTTAGGAACTAGTATTCGGACCCGTTTGTCCTAGGAAATGGATTTTTAGACACCATACTATTATTCTGGAATTTCCTATTTAATTAAATTAGCCCATAGCAGCAAAAATTTATTTGTGATCGTACATCGCGAGATTTCGCGGTGTACCGAACCTAGCCCAATTTTGAGTTTCAGTCTGAGATAAATTTTTAGTTTCGGAATTATTCCTATTTAAATTATTTCCTATCGAAATTATATCTGTTTTGACCCTTACCAGTCCAATTGAAGATATTTTTCTTGAGTTACCATAAGATTTTGACACTTGTCACCATTTCTAGCCACATGTTATTATTTAATTAATTCTTGAAGATGATCCAAATAATGTGGCTTATCCTACAAGCTCCCTCATATAATATATAAGCTTTGTCTTTAATTTTTTTTCCATTTCCCTTCAAATTGCCGAAATCAAAGAGAGAGAGAGAAAGTGTGATCATCTTCATCTTCTTCACCATTTTTCCTCCATTAAAGCTTGCTTCCATAGCCAAGTTTCTTCACAAGTGTCAAACTATTCGGTAAAACTTCGATTTTATTCGGTGGAAAGCTTTGTTTTTCCTCCTAGAGCATGAATCTAAGCTTAAGTTCTTAATATTTGTTGTTATGGTGTTGATTTTGATCTTAGGGTTTTGAGTAAATTGGGGGAAAAGATCCAAAATTCATCCTACGATGTTAATATACTCTCAAGGAGGTAAGGAATCCCTTTATTTGGTTGAGATTATTTGAAACTAGATAATTGATAGCTAGGTTGTGAATTGTGGTTGATTGGTGTACATGAAATCTATGTGTTATGTGAAAATTATGTGTTTAACTTGAGGAACTCTTAGATGGTTCAAGAAATTACTCTTTGAATTTTTGGTAGTTTTTGTGTACATGTTCATAGCTAATATATGCATGTATATGTTGTATTTATGTCCATATAGGCTTGTACTTGTGAAAATATTGAAAATCAAGATAGATTTCTGGCAGTAACTTCCGAGATTTATTGGGAAAATTTGGTAAGGTATTTTGATCCTATTTTCTTCAGATACGTAGTTCAATAAGTGTAGAACCTGCATATAAAATTTCATAATGATCGGAGTAGTATAAGTATGGTTTTCGAATTTTTTTCCAAAACTGGTCCAGAGAGAAAAATTCTGGACAGCACACTGCCAAGGGCAAATATGGAATTTTCTGTGTTTATTCGCGGATCAAAATGATCAAAACTTTTTATGGAAATCAAGTACTATGAGTTGGGGTTCTACCATAAAAATTTCAAGTGAAAAAGAGTTCGGGAATTATTTTTACCGGCTCAATCTTTCGGACTGCGCCAAGCTGAAATTTTCTTATAAGGAGGTGGTATTATGTACATGTAAAGAGTAAATGTATTTTGTGTATTATGCCTATGTTAAGGTTGGGAAGTACATATGTTATATGTATTGAGATGTATGTGTCAAGTATGGAACTTATGTGAAAAATGTGGGGTTGGAAGTGTAGAATGGTTACACTTGATTTACCATTGTGAAGGGTTGTTAGTGGATTATCTAAATGTTTTGCAAGAGAAAAGGGAAATTTCCGGATTTGGTTAGAAGGGGGAATCGATTTCCGAGTATTGGAATTGACTCAAGTATGTCCAAAATATTTTCAAAGCAAGAAAAGGGAAAAGGTGGAAAAATGTTTTCAAACCTTAGTTCTAGTAAAAGTGGTGAAGGACCTTGTCTTGCAGCCTACGGGATAGAGAGCTTAAAGTGCCTTCCCGTATGGTGGTTATGTTATTGTATGACCAGTTCATACTGTGGGCGAAGTCTATTCGCCGAGTACTATATCACCCGGAAGGAAAAGGGTCTCCTGCGGGGGTGTGCACACTTAAGTATAGTAACTCTATTTTCGGGTAGGAGTCGTTCTTATGAACCTAGTGAGGCTAGCTAGGAATCATTCTAACGCTCCTATAAGTCCAGGGGATCAGTATTAGACCGGGCGATGACCACTGAACCCGAGTTGAACGATCCAAGTGGTCAGTCAAAAGTGGAGAAAGAACTCCAAAGGCCTCACACTTTCTATCTAGGACTAAGAGGAATTTTGAAATGTGAATGTAGTTACGCCGTAGCTACGTGTAAGAAAGATGTGACAAGTAATTAAGTACCCAAAGGTTGTGGGTGATCTCACTCTTTGAAGAGTGAAAAGTGATGAGAATTTCATCATGAGGGAAAGGTTTTTCTACTAAGGTGATTACAATCAAGATGTGTGATTTATGTTTTCCATTACTTACTAGTATGCTTAATTGTTTAACAATATCTTATTGGGTATGAAAATGATTACCAAATGACCTTGTCAAGAGGGAAAATGATTTGAGACGTTATTGAATTTTGCTCATAGTGTATGCAAGTTGCTATTTATAACTGTTGCAGGTAGAATCTCTGCCGATTAGTAAGGTATAGGGTTTTCTATGTAACAATTTTTACCAAAACCTTTATTTAGTTTTGAATAACCCATGGATATCCTTACTCGTGCTAACTACACTTCAATGTGTTTTCTGATAACAAATGTTATATAGGGTGGGTTCCTGTAGCCCGATGAGCTCTGAATAGGATGGAAGTTGAGGTTGGGGTCTACTCTTTGATGTAGACAGGGATTGTTGTTAATGTTGTAAGTTTAGCCTGTGCACTTAGAGTGGAGTTTGTCAAAGAGGTGATAGAATTCACTCTAGGTGTGGCGGTAGCACCCAGTTTTCTGCTGATAAGATGTAAGCTTCCGCAGCATATGAATACTGATTTGTAATAAATGTAAGAGTTGAAAATTGGGGTGTTACACTTCATAACCACTGTTTTATCCTCTTTAGTGCTTATCTGAGAGTACTGTGAAGAAAACCCATAAAGAATGAAGGTAAAAGAGATCGAGATCCTGTAAATCTTGAAAATTGAACATTTCCAGCTTTCATTGTCTCTTTATAATTTACCAACTTAATTAACATTTCTCTTTCCGTTTTGCAGATATAGTCAAGAATCTGTGAAAAGCTAGAGCATTTTGAATCACCGTCTTAGAAAGCTAAATCTTGGTTAGTGTTGATTAACTTGTGTTGAGTTGGAATATTTTCTTCTTTACGAAAATCTCGTGTGATATTAAAGATTCGAATACCATTTTTATATATGCTGATGCTCGGGTAGTAGGGTTGACTTGATTAATGCCCTGTGTTTAGTTTAGATCTCAATACCTAAGAGAAGGATTGGCTTATATCGCCAAGGTAGCACCGTAGCAGTGGTTGGACCTCAATCAAGTACGAAGAACTTCAAGAAGATGATGTTTGGGGCGGTTTCCATGACAGGAATGAATTCTCTTCCAAGGTTAAAGAGTCATCATCCTCTAGTATCATGAACCCAAAATGATCCAACACTCTGCTCCTATTAACATACCCGATTGGTCCAAAATCTATGACACCAATTCACATGCCTCCTACAATCCACGATTTCTCGATGGTCATAATCAAGAAAAGGAAGGCGGTGGATTCATTATAATTAAGTAGTTGGAACATTGAAAAAGATTATAAAATCATAAAATTATAATAATGTATAAATATAATTTTTTAATAAAATTATAAAATTGAACAAAATAAAAAAAAATTATTAAAAATATTTCAATTAAGAAATTAATGAAAGTAATTACAGAGTATTTAAGTGACAATAAAAGTGTTTTTATAATTTAAAAATAATTTTTTTAGTTAATGAATATATGCGAAAATTATTTATAAAAGTGTTTTTATAATTTAAAAATAATTTTATTTATTAAAAATATAATAATATTTGTAATAATTTAAATAATTTAATTATTATATTAATTAAAGAATTAAGAAATTAAGTATAATTAAGCTAATAATAAAATTAAGTAAAATAAGAAAATAATTGTAATTAAGCTAATCATAGAGAATAAGAAATTAAGAAATTGAAAGTAATTACAAATTATTTAAATGGTAATAAAGATTATCTTTATAATAAAAAAAAATCATATTTAAGTTAATGAATATATGCAAATCGTACAAAATATTAATATTTAAAAATAATAAATAAAATATTTCCAAAATCATCATTATAATTATAATGATAATTAATAGTATCAAAGATATTTTATACAAAGTATTTAAATAGAAATAAAATTATCTTTATAATCAGAAAATTATTTTTTTTTAGTTAATGAATATATGGAAAAGGTAAAAATCAATGTAAACTTAATGTACTATAATATTATTATTAGGTAGTCATTTCATTCCTTTTATTATTATACTAATTAAGGAATTAATTATAATTAAGCTAATAATGGAATTAAGTTATTAAGTAAAATAAGGAAATAATTGTAACTAAGCTAATAATGATGAATAAGAAATTGAAATTAATTACTGAGTATTTAAATTGTAATAAAATTATTTTTATAATCAAAAAATTATTTTTTAATTAATGAATATACGCAAATCTTCCAAATATTAATATTTGTAATAAATAAAATATTTTTAAAATTATTATTATAATGATAATTAATAGTATAAAATATATTTAATACATTGTATTTAAATGGTAATAAAATTGTCTTTATAATATAATATATAAAAAAAATCATATTTTTAGTTAATGAATATATAGAAAAGGTAAAAATCATTGTAAAGGAAAACTATTAAATAGATTTTAAAAACCCAACGGGGTAGCTCAAGTGGCAAGTGAGCTCTTTTTGTGAAAAAAATTTCGGGTGAACACGAGTTCGATCTCCACAATACGGACAGAGAAAGACCCCGTGCATTTACCAAAAGAAAATTAAATCGATTTAAAACTTAGTGTATTGTAAGTTTGTAACATTATTACTATTATGCCGTTTCCTTCATTTTATTATTATACTAATTAAGCAATTAATTATAATTAAACTAATAATGGAATTAAAAATTAAGTAAAATGAGAAAATAAAATAATTGTACTTAAGCTTATAATGGATAATAAGAAATTAAGAAATTGAAAGTAATTACTGAGTATTTAAATGGTAATAAAATTATCTTTATAATTAAAAATTATTTTTTTAGTTAATGAATATATGCAAATCTTCCAAAATATTAATATTTGTAATAAATAAAATATATTTAAAATTATCATTATAATGATAATTAATATTATAAAAAAATATTTAATACAAAGTATTTAAATGGTAATAAAATTGTGTTTATAATAAAATAAAAAAATCATATTTTTTAGTTAATGAATATATAGAAAAGGTAAAAGCATTGTGAAGGAAAACTATTAAATAGATTTTAGAACTTAGTGTACTGTATTACTATTACTATTACTATTACTATTATTATTATTATTATTATTATTATTATTATTATTATTATTGTTATTAATATTATTATTATGTAGTCCTTTATTTACTTTTATTATTATACTAATTAAGGAATTAATTATAATTAAGCTAATAATGGAATTAAGAAATTAGTTAAAATAAGGAAACAATTGTAATTAATCTAATAATAATGGAGAATAAGAAATTAAGGAATTGAAAGTAATTATAGAGTACTTAAATTGTAAAGTTATCTTCATAATAAAAAAATCATATTAATGCTTTTAAAAATTAATTTCCTTTTTTTCCTATTTTTATTTTAAAAATAATATAACTACATAAATCATATTACATATCAATTTTTTAAAAATAAATGTAATTAAACGAGTCATATATTAGTGATATTTTTGCATTAATCTTATAATCAAATAAATATACACTTTTAAATATTATAATTATTTATAACTTCACGTTTGATTTTATTATTTAAATATATAATAAAAAAAAATTAATCCGTGCATCGCACGGGTAATTTACTAGTATATTATATGACACATTCAGTTCACGGTACTCATGCTGCTCAATAGACGCCAATACACTATTTTTGGTTCTGAGTTAAGTATGAGATAAAATGGCCAACAGTCTACCATTCAAGAGGCAACACAATAATATGTCAACTACGGCTGGAGATCAACCATGCTTCCTCTTCCGCTACTACGAGTTAGGTTTGTCATTAGATTATTTTTATATCGAATACCTTCCGCATATTATGCCCTAAGTTGACGTAAGTGATGTGACCAAGATAGAGCCATTAAAACGGGTTTAGCCCGCCGGACTAGCCCGTCCCGCCCTACCAAAAAGGCCGGGCGGGCTTGTATGTAGAAGACCGTTTTAGGGCGTGCTTTTTAGCCCGCTCCCGACTAGCCTGCGGGCTAGGCGGGGCGGGGGCTCGCCAGCCTGCCTTTTTATTTTTTTTTTAATTTTTTGTTTTTTTTTTGAAAACAAAACATCAATATCATTAAATCAAATATTCAATACAGAAAGGAACAGACGAAATCCAAGTAAAAGGGCCAGTTTGGGAACAAGCAGCTCTAGCAACTTCATGAGCCAACTTATTCACTGATCTAGAAATAAACTTAAAGGACACTAATTCAAAGTGTCTTCTATATCCTCTGCATTCATCAATCACGCAGCCTGCGTAAGATAAATCAAGTGCAGCCCCTATAATTAAGTTGCAAACAGACTGACAATCCGAAAAAATATAAACCATCGTAAAACCCCTATCCTTTACCCAAGATAGAGCTTCCTTAATGGCCATAGCCTCCGCCAAATGAGCATCTCCTAAACTCCTGAGTGGACCATTTTTCGCTCCTAGAAAAGCACCATCTTTATCGGTAATGACCACACCAAAAAAAGGTTTGCCCTCATTTGGAAAAACTGCAGCATCTACAAAAACATGCACGCCACCTTAAGGAATAAAAAGAATATCAGGTTCTGTCATTGGCAAATTAGGGACTTCATGTGGCTCAAAAGAAACATCTTGCCATGCATGAAGCAGATTAGCAGCTTCATTCTTGATATGCGAAACATCCCAGACTTTATTATTCCAAACCACTTCATTCCTCCCTCTCCAAATGCACCAACACAAAGCAATACACTTCAATATGGCTAATTGATTTCCACTCGTAATTACACCAGCTAACCATGCATTAAACTCGTCATCTAAACCTGGTAAAGGACAATCCTCCAGACCATGCCATAGTGGCGCAACCTGAATACAGTCACACATCAGATGTTTCAAAGATTCCGGGCTTTGGCGACACAATGGGCAGTCCGTCTCGATATCCAATCCCCGAAAAGACAAAGCTAACAAAGTGGGGATTACATGCTGAAAACACCTCCACAAAAAATTACGAATGTTGGGAGGGATCTTTATTTTCCAAATCCCACGCCAAATAACCGGTTCAGATATGCCTTGAACATTGGTCAGTAGTCTGTAACCATTTCTCACAGTATATACACCTCTAAAATCACCCCTCCGACACCATTGATCCTCATACTGCATAGATAAAGGGATTCTCAAAATAAGATCAATATCTCGCTGCATGAATATATTACTTAACTGCTCACGATCCCAATCATTAGTAATAGGATTAATTAGAGCACTGACCTTTAGATTAGCATTAGTAATAGGATTAATTAGAGCACTGACCTTTAGATTAGCATCGTTGTCCAGAACCGGAGATTGCACATAAGGATCAACTTCATCAGGCAACCATGGATGCTTCCAAACACATGTACAACGACCATTACCAATTCTTTTATAGCACCACCCGGCCCACCCGTAGCATCCCACCAAAACTTATTCATCATTCGTTCTAACCGCTCACAAAACGTAACCGGAAGAAAATAAATACTCATTGCATAAGTTGGGAGAGCTTGAGCCACACTTTTCAATAAAATTTCCTTGCCTGCCCGGGATAAGATCTTCTTGTTCCATCCGATTATTCTATGATTCAGCTTCGTTTCTATATACGAGAACACCTCCTTCTTATTACGCCCTATACCCATTGGCAATCCCAAATAACGGCCAATATTCTCTGAGCGTCGAACATTAAAGACAGCAGCCACATTAATCATCTCCGACTCACTCGTATTACGACTGAAAACCATGCATGACTTATCAAAATTCACTGATTGTCCGGACATGCGTTCATAAGTAACTAGGCAATTCTTAACCACTTGAGCTTCCTGGACCGTAGCTTTAAAGAACAGTAAACTATCATGATTAGTTTTAGTTTTATTGTTTTAATTCTTGCAGCACATGCAATCATGCACAACCCTAACTCCCTAAACCCCTAGCCGTTTCTCCAAATCTCCAATCCCTATTCGCAATTTTGCATTCAGCCATTCTCAATTACTCATTGTCGCAATCACCAAGAGAGAAATTTTAACTTTTGGTCCCACGAGTATGAGACTATTTCCACATTTGGTCCCTGACTATTAAAATTATTTGGTCCCATGACTTTTAAATTCGTACCACATTTTGTCCTTCCGATTAAAATTCCGGCCACCGGTGACAACTTTTCCATGACTGAATTAACTTAATGGAAAAGCTGTCATTTCCTTTTTTGTTTTAATTAAAAATCATGTTTTCACCCAAAATCCTTTCTTCTCCCAACCTCATTACCCCAAAATCACTCTCCACATTAAAGAAAAATTGTAAAACGGTAACATGTCATCTTCTTTCTTCAATGTCATTCATGAACACATTTTTCTGATCTCTTCCTTGCTGTACTGCTCCGGCAAGAACCACTGGTACTGATCATAAGTCGTTTTATCGCCAGAAAAAAACCGGGACTTAATCGGCAATCATGCCGTCGAAGACCGACCGCTTAGGTCATGATGTCGCCGAAAAATTTGTAACTAGTGGCAGAAATTTTGATCACAAGAATCAAATGTGGTAGTGATTTAAAAATCGTGGGACAAAATCTGAAAATTTTTATAGTCAGGAACCAAATTTGGAAATGGTCTCACGCTCGTGAGACCAAAAGTGAGAATTTCTCCAAGACAATCAAAACTCCCGTTTGCAATTTTCAACCCTTCCCACAGTTTGCCAAGTTTGTTATGAGACTATTGGCGAACCTAATGTCTATCAATATTCAATATTTTATAATAAATTTAACCCACGAAAAAAAAACAAAAAGAAAAAAAAACAAAAATTCTAACATTTACAATTATTTTTACTTGCGCAAAAACTTGAAATTTATATGTTATAATAACAACAAAAGTATGTATATTGTTGGTAGTGTGTACGTGTATATATATATATATATATATATATATATATATATATATATATATATATATATATATTGGTTTAGTATCTTTGTGGGATTATGGTCCATTAATTAAGATTCACAGCTGATGGCCACTTTGGTGATGCTCCCAATGGCCTAATTATTACCACTCTTATCTACAAAGTAATTAACTATTTGTCTATAGTAATTAAGGTGGAGTGGGCTAATTATTACCACTATCTACAAAACTAATTAACTATTTCTCTCATCTCTACGAGTTAGGCAAAGTCTTCTGATCTCCTTTTTCCCTCAAAATTAATTCTTAGGTACATTTCTCTACTTTTAGTTATGCCATGGGAACACCTTTCGGTTAAAGTCAAAAACATGCACACCACTTAATATGCTTTGCTTATTTGTAACTCAATATCATCGTACTCAATCCCATATTTTCATGCCAACAATTTGGTAGAAAAATATTTTTTATAAAGAAAAAAGAAATATAGAAAAGAAAGAAACAGATACAAGGAGACAACAATTGCATTATCTTTCCGACCCATTGTTGAGGTGAGATTAATTGTATTTATGTGGTTTCAACCAACTGAAACTTAATTATTATTGCAAACCTTGCCGACCCATTAGAATAAACAGTGATATCCCTTGAGGTAACTCAAGAATTATTTCACAAATTTGTAACTTTGATTGTCAACAATTCTTTATATGCCAATATATCGTAGACCTGTATCAAAACGACGAGGTATCGAATTTATACTCGTATAGTAAAGAATTTCATAACACACATAAAAGAGTTAATTCTATTTTTGGCTCTAAATTTATAGGTGACAATCCACTTTTAGTCTTTTTTTATTAGAACATCCACTTTTGGTCCTAGTATTATTGTGGCATGACCAATTTTGGTCCTTTATCAACAAATTAGTTTAAATATCATTAAATACAATGACATTTCGGTCTTCAATTATGAATGTTTTTTAAAAAATAAACATAAAAAATATAGTGGTTCAGCCTACTTTGTATAAAATAGATTGAAATGTCTTTGTATTTAACGATATTTCAACGATTTAATTTGTTGCTGGAGGACCAAAATTGGTCATGCCACAATAATACTAGGACCAAGAGTGGATGTTTTTAATAAAAAAGGACTAAAAGTATTACAAATATATTTACACATATTTTATATTTACTTATTTTCCAAATTTGATTTAGGTACATAATTTGTGTTTTAAATCAGATTTAGGTACATTATAATTTGTGTTCATAGGCACATAATTTTACAACACAAGACACAGAAATTGATAACATAAGACACAACTACTAATTTGTTTTAGGTACATAATTCATAATCTTAAGGTACAAAATGTTATAACACAAGACACCACATACGCATACGCCATGGTATAAAGGTTGCCAATACACACCATGTAATCAAATTGATATTTCAACATAAGTTTTTATTCTAAACCTCACCACTTACTTTGCGTACACACCATGTAATCAAATTGATATTTCAACATAAAGTTTTTATTCTAAATCTCACCACTTACTTTGCGTATATTATTAAACTTATTGTACATGTTTTTTTTCCCTATTACAATGCATTATCTGTTCTTAACTACTTTCTCAACCTATTGAAGCACAAGAGTCAGTATTGACTCCACTGAGGCTCGAACCCACTACCTCCCGTATAAAAGGAAGGGTTTGATGCCACTGGACCACAAGGTCCTTGGCATCGTACATGTTTTTATATCATGATGTTGACACTAAGTACATATTCAGATTTCAAGTGTTTCTCAAAAATATTCAGATTTCAAGTGTTTCTAAAAAATATCTTCATTACTGAACTGTTTGTTAAAATTATGAATACTGACTCAAGTTAGGTTTATTCAGTCGTTAAGCCACATTATGAATTTTTGCAGTAAACTAATCAAACTGTAAGTAAATAAACACATGGGTTTATTTACCTAGTTCGATACAATCGCATCTATGTTTGGGGGATCACCAACGGTGAATCCAATCCATTATCTCCAAAGATGTTCAAACAAATTGTAAGAGAACTATCTCGCAAGTGATGTGATATACTCGCACTATATGTACCCTATCTACAAAACACCATAGATGGACTGTAGAGTTCGGAGATCCACACTTTCAACTGTCCAAAGGAGATCGGAGATCCATGCTTCAGATGTCTAACACAGTGATTCACCCATCGCTCCACCAGAGGTAACAAGGAATACGATCCCAAGTAGAGATGTAATCTCCCGTGTTTTCCTCAAGATCAATGTAACTTAGTTCTTCAATGAATATCTTGTGAGAGAAAATTCTTCAGAGTATATCTTGTGAATTCTTGCAGAGAGATGAAAATCTTTTATTAAATCACCATTATCTCTCTGTACCTACCTTTTTCAGAGGCTTTTATACTCTGAATTGAGTGAGGGTAATAACTAGATATTTTCACATAAAAAAATTACCCCTCTAGCCTCGAGGTTTAATTAAAAGAATTGATCCTTAACCGTTAGATATCTCAATTAAGTAAAGACAAACTTGTAAAACACCTCACTTAAGAAAACTGCTCAGGCAACTGTAAAATAGTTATCACGGTGTAGATTCAGGACGCCTTTAATTTGATGCAGGTTCTATTTCACCAGCTCTTCAGTTAGCTCACAAACCAACAACACCAAATCCTATTCTACCAATCAACCTGACGAGGGGCTTAAGATAGGGGGATTTTGTAACACCCCGTAAATTCGTTCAAGCCTTGAGACCGGTAATTGTTTCCACCGGGCGATTTATTTGATTTAATTGGGCTAGTCTTTCCAATTTCATATATAGATATATATATATATATATTTCTTGAACCCGAAATTTATTATTTTTATCAAAAGCCCAATTCTTGATTTAATTCTTGTAAGGGATTTATTCTAATTTGGTTCCTTGCAATTCTTATAAGTAAGAGTATTTATATAATGGCCCAATCCCTTATGCTAGTATATATATATATATATATATTGTCTCTAAGACATTTAATTCCTAATATTATGGGCTTCCTCCTATTCTATGTATTCATCTATTTGAGAGATGAATCATTTGGCCCAATAATTAATCTTGTACATAGCATTGTTATATATAAAGATTTGAGCCCATTCCTTATTAAATCTTCCACCCTAACATATACATATATGTATATATGTATTATGATATATATATTTAAGACTTAGCATTTTCTAGAGATTTCCACTCTCTCTCTTCCCTACTCATTCACGCCATTTTCATCTTCTTCTCCTTCAAAGATTGGTCTTCATTTCATCTTCAATATTCAAGTCAAGATTGCTCTTTTAGGATTGTTGGGGCTTGGGTAAGTATCTATCTCTAAGAGTATGCCTTGCATCATGTAGTTTTCATAATCTTTATACAAGTTCTTATGTTGTTCTTTTGGGGATCTTTTGGGAAAAGATGATCAAGGTGGAGGTGAAGCTTTGTGAAGAAGTTTGAGAGTTCTTGGGTGGAGTGTGCTTCAAGAGGTAACCATCATGTCCACTAAAACCTATTTTTACACTCTCAATCTATGATATTATTTGGTGTTTTGGAATCCTGATAATTTCCTTGCTGTAAGCCTATTTGTTGTTGTCTGTGAGCCATCTTTGATGGATTATGAACTTGTGTTCTTGATCCTTTGTGTATTGATGTTATGGATATTTGTTGGCATGGATTCCTTGTTTATTTGGCTTCTGGGATTTATAATCTGAGTAATCTGATCCTATTTTTGTATTCTCGAATGAACATTGCGTATTCTGTCTGAGTCTGTGATCTGAGGTTTGGGTTTGCCCTTGCGGAGTACCCCAGCAGTATAATGTGTCCCGCTGGAGTCTTCCGTAAGTAGGCTGCGGTGAGGGTTGGCGGAGGAGAGGGGTCCGCTGAGGTGGTCCGCTCCCTTCGTGCGGAGGAGAGTGGCGGAGGGCAGCGTTCCGCTGGGCTGTTCCGTCAGGCTACTGGGAGTTCTGTCCCAGTGAGCTATTCTGTGATCTGTTTGTTTGGTTGTTCCCCCCTTTGTTCTGAATCTTGTTGGAGTATTTTGTTGGGTATTTTACCATGTCTTTGGAGTATTTATTCCTACCTCTTGGTCCATCTTTTGAATCTCTTGCTTTGTTGGATTCTTGATTGTATTATCTGGGAGTTGGGTTGTGTTCATATCTGAGATGAACACTCTGAGTGGTTGTTCTTGGGCTGAAGTTGAGGTTGGATATGGTTGACGAATCTCTGAGTATCTTTGTGTATTCTTGAGGCTTTAATTGCCATTTGTGTATATGGGCATCACTTGCCATTTGTGTATATGAGCATTATTTCCCATTTGTGTATATCGGCGCTACTTGCCACTTTGGTAGTTGAGGAATATTTGCCTCTATGTATTCGGGCACGAATTGCCTTCGTGTATTTGGGCACCATTTGCCTTTATGATTCGGGTATTATTTACCTCCGTGAACTTTGATGTTTGGTATGAGGATTGGTGTTGGTTGGAGGGTAAGGGTTAGTACTTATCCTTAGGTTGAGGTCTATTTTGTCTCTTTACTTGATTCTTGAGTTATCTCGTATCTCGTTGTTGTTAGTTATTCTTGGATATATTCTTGTTGATCGTTTCTTATGAGTATTCTATTGAATTCTTGATTCTGTTGATATCTTGCTATCTTGTGAAATCCAATTGAATATTGGTATTGTTGAGAAGTCTTGGTTTATCCTTTATTCAGCATGTTATTGTTGAGTATCCGATTTCAAGTATTGAACAGTTCGTTGGTGTTTATATTCTATATGGGTGTGTAAACCTATTTACAACTTACTATATATCTATATTTCCTTGCGGGTGTGAGTGGTGGTTGCTTAGCAGTCTTTTGCTAATGGTTTCTTGTATGTTTTCCAGGAATGCAATAAGTCTAAGCGAGAGCGCGCTAGAGCTTATCTATTTGGGCAGCTTAGACATAGTTTTGTTGTTTTAGACTTATGTTTTGGGCCTGTGTGCCAATATGAGACTATATGTACTCTTTTTTAGCTTTCGATGTTTTGACATTACTTGAGGATTATATCTATACAGTTGGTTCAGTTTTTGGTTAGCCTGTGCATCTAGGCCGTGCTTTTCTTACCTAGATGTGGCATGATACCCCTTTAGGTTTTAATCGCTTCCGCTATGTATGTTTGATAGTTGAGATAGGCAGCTTTTACGTTAAAGTTTAGCTATCTCGACTTGTGAAAAGTTGGGGTGTCACAGTTGGTATCAGAGCCTGTGTTGAGGTCTAAGTAGAGATCCTAGGGTTTGAAATCTGAGACTCTAGGACTTGATCAGTAGAAATTAGGATGCTTGAGAATCCTAGGATGTGTGAATTCTAGGATGCGTGGTGAGGACTCGTTTTAGTTGTTCATAACTTGTTGTGTTGTTGTTTAGGGTTTAGGGTTTAGGGTTTAGATCTTCTGAGTAAATTTCTTCAGTAAATTTCTTGAATCAAATGTAAGCTTTGTCAAGATTTCTTGTAATCACATAAATGGAAACCTCACGTTTAGATCTTCTGAGTAAATTTCTTCAACTCGATCACAAGGGATTTGTCTCATATATATCCTGCTCTGATTCCGGTAAGTTGTTGGAGTCTCAATAACCAACCCTGAACATCTTTCTTGCCCTTGTACAGTGCTTCGTTCAGTAAGCTGTCTTCAAAGCCTTCCAAGTCTTCTGAACTATTTACTGAACTAAACTACAATAAACCTAAAACATCTTAAGAGAACTTGGTTTTGAACTATCTGCTGAGCTAACAAAATTGTCACAAGAACTTGGTACAATTTAGGGAGTTTCAAGATAATTTAAACTTAGTAATTTTATTAACAATCTCCCCCTTTGTAGCAAGTTTCTTGGCAATTCACAAAAACTTTCTAATGTACCAGAGATAGTTAAAACAGCGTTCATTCAAATAACATTGTGCCAAAAAAAATAAACTTGAAGATGATCATATCATCAATACAAAGCAGAAAACACAAGCTAGAATATAGGACCCTGTTACAGACTGAGAATTTCTAATTCTAAATGCTAAACAGATAATATCTTCTTAGCAGATCTGAGGGTCTTCAAAAACATCCATCTTCAAGGCATCCAAAAAAAAGTTTCAAAAGTAACCAAAGTAGATAACTAGTTCAGTAACCAAGTAACCAAGTAACCAATGATTAGAAGGTTGTTCCTACTCCCCCTATTGCTAGGAACTTGTGAATCTGTAGCCACAAGACTCCTTAGCAGGACCAAGTAGGAAATCAACCCAGATATTAAAACAGAATCATTCTGATTCTGAGGATTCAGCCTTCTCCTTGCTGTTCAGGGTTGTGTCAGTTTCTGGTGGGATTTCAGCAGTTTGTTCATCATTTACCCTGGAAGGATCAGTAGGTAGTTCAGGAACAAAAGCAGTCATTTCTTGATCTCTGATTCTCAATTGTTCGCTCAGTTGCATCTCAACTGTTCTCTTCTCAACAAGTATTTGAATGATTGTGTTGAGATCTTTGATGCTTCTATCAAGATGCTAAGCTGTGAGTTTGCTGGTAAATGGGGCATTAAGGTTCAAGGTTGGGGCTGAGCTGCTTCCATGTTCTGGAAAAATGTCAAGTACATGTGATCCTTGTTTGAGTCTGGCATCAATCATTCTGACTTGAGGGGTTTCCATAGGCTCATTTTGCTCTGGTTTGAATCCTTGTGTGCGCAGTACTCCATAGATTGTACAAGGAAAAGGCAGCTTCACTTTTTTTTTCCTTTGATTCTGGTTTCCTGAAAGTTGCCACATGTTTGAAGATTATGTCACCTAAGTCAACGGGTATACCTTTTCCTATTTTGTATATTAGAGTGGCCATGGGCAAGTTTAGTCCTCCTCTGTGTTCATTTGGCATCCAGTTTGTCATGGCAATTTTATGCAGAATTGCATACTTTGTTGTCAAGGATTTGGCAGGTAGCATGTTGGTTTCAGTAGGCCAATAGCTATATGTTCCTCCTGTAATGACCTTAGTGATGGTGTTTGCCCCAAGAACTGGATCGTCAATATCATTTGCATCAATGCCCAGATACAAGTTGATGGTGGGAGTATTGAAATTGTATTCATTTCCTCTCAGACATACACGCCCATATTGTGATGATCCAGCCTCCTTGATGGTCATCATCAGGTTTGCATAGAATTCTTTTATGGCAATGGGTGGGTAGCTTCTCTGGGTTGTCACAGACTTGACTAGATTCAATTTCTCAAATACCGGCATGAGTTGGCATTGGGATTTGAACTTTTCAACATCAAGATACCTTTCACTCAAAATCTTCCTTTGGTTTATGGAGTCCCATCTTGCTGCGAATTCATCAGACAGAAATTGAGGAGTGATCAATTCAAGAGGTGCAACAGCAGATACATCCGGCTGGCTTTCAGGCTGTTGAGTTTGAATGTTCTTCTTTCTCTTCTTACTGCCAGTGGTTTCCTGAGACACAGTTTGTTCAGCAGTTGATTGTTTTCTCTTGGATTTGCGGACAGGTGATGGTGTTTCCTTTTCCTTTTGTTCTGTGATTGTGGAAGATTTGGTTTTACGTCTTGTAGCAGGGACTGAGAAGACTTGAATTTTTGTCACTGGATTTTTGTCAACTTGTTCTTCTTGGACCTTCTTCTTGCCTTTATCCTTTTCTTTGTTTCTCTTTACTTGTGACAGAGGTAGATTGTCTTCTTCATCAGCTGGGTCTGCAACCTGTATTGCTGGAGCATTTCCTGTTTCATATTCAATCTCAAAGTCCAGTGGAAATTCATCAGTAGGATTGGCTGGAGTTATTTCTGGGTTTGGTTCAGTTGGAGGTTCAGACCTAGTTTCATCAGTGTGTGACTCTTCTGACTGGATAGGAAATGAGATTTCAGGATTTTGTTGTTTAGGCTTATTTGCTTCTGTGGGTTGTGATTGTGGTAGTGATAGGATTGGATTTTGTGAGGGTTTTGTAACTTGAGGTATGTTTAAGGGGACAGATAATCGGTTGACAAGAGAGGTTGACCTTCTATGTTCATCCATGATGTTAAACAGATTAAGCTTAGAAAATAGGGAAGTAGGGGGTTCAAGTTGATGTGGACCATATACAACAGCAGACATTGGATTAATATCAACAGGCAAGGGCAGGTTCTTATCAAGAACAGATGAATTTTCATGTCCATCATCTAAAGGTTCTTGTTTTATAGAAACTAAGGGCAACGGTTTTTCTACAGGAGTATTTTCTTTGTTAATATCGTCCTCAGTATCCGATAGAACAATTATATCCTAAAATATTTGTTAAGCACAAAAACTATACTGTTCATATACAACATATGTTGAATAATATAGTTAATGGAGAAGGGGTATTGCAGAATAAACCTCAGGATCCTTAGCTTTTGATGTTCCGCCTGCCTCGACTGCGAGTGGCTTAAGGAACCCTTTCAGATAATCTAGTTGTTCCGCCCTTGAATACCATGACCAGATTGGTTCTCCTCCTGGAGGCTTTATCTTGTTATTGATAATCATCACCATCTCTCGGGACGCCTGATGTTGAATTTCTGAAGGATATTTGTGTAACACCCCGGCTCGGCTATACCGTACATCCGGAGTAGTTACCGCCACACCTAGACTGAACTCAATCAAATCTAGATAGAGTTCACCCTAGATGCACAGGCTAAAGATAAGGAAACTGTTTCATATCGCCATTACCCATCGTAACTTCATATATATATATATATATATATATATATATAGCATCAGCAAAAGAGTAGCTATACTAGCTACTAATATGTACAAGAGTTTCTTACAGCCCGTTAGCACAAGAGTTTGGACTATTCTCGAACTTACTAGCCATCTTTGAACTACCATGGCTACAAAAGATATGTACACAAAAAAAGGTCAGCCTTGACTTTTCCCTTGAGACACAACCTACTCTAGCGAGCGGTACACCGGGCCAGTATACGTGCCCCAGACAAGGTGCCACTCGCCCTCGAACCAGGTGATATGATCAAGGAAATTACACGGGCTATTCACCATCATCCACTCATCAAGATAATCCGGAGGACTAGGGTCCCACAGATAAGGATAGTGAACCACGAACTCAAGAGGGTCACTCCCTGCTAAGACCTCAATGGGATAAAACCCATAACTCGTCTGGATAATATCCATATGACACAACGGATTACTGGGAGCAGGAGACCAAACAGGTACCACTGGGTGAACAGGAGTAGGAACGGGGTCAAGAGCATAAGTCGGAGCTGGAGGATTTGGAGCGTAGCCGGGAGCAAACAGTCATCCGCTAAGTACTGTACATAATCATTAGAGTCTATAATAGGGAACATGAACTCTGATGAGTCACCACAGTTCCCGGGTCTGCAAGAGCCCACGCTAGACTACATCTGATAAAGGACACAATGAAGTGTAGTTAGCACGACGGCTAAGTAAGGAAATCCATTGTCACTCAAAAGTAAACAAAGGTTTCGAAAATATAATCATAATTTGAAAGCTGTAAGCTTTACCCATAAGATGAAGATCTACCTGCAACCAGATTATCAATCGTAGAATGTATAGTAGGGTATACGAGTTGAATCATAATATAATACTATTCATTTCCAGGAATTTTCATCATTATTATCTCAAACGAGAGAGAGAGTTCAACAGCACAGTTCAGTGCTCAAAGTTCGTGACATTTTACTCTTTAGCATAGTTACGGAGTAACTAAATTTTCATAGTTAGAGTTCACTTAGTTTCCCCCTGGATAAGTGTGAGGCCTTTTTGGAGTGTTCTCAACAACCTCGGGCCACGGAATTCAAGCCTCCCGCAGGTCAATCATCTCAACAACCTCGGGCCACGGCATTCACACCTCCTGCAGGTCAATCATCTCAACAACCTCGGGCCACGGCATTCACGCCTCCCGCAGGTCAATCATCTTAACAACCTCGGGCCACGACATTCACGCCTCCCGCAGGTCAATCATGTAAACAACCGCTGGGCTATGGCAATTAAGCCCTCCCGTGGGTTAATCAAGTCCTCCACAACTTATCCAGAAACTAAGGTTTACAAAACGTTCTTTCTTTCCTGGATTTAATTAGTATTTTCACATAACGTCTCAAAACGATTATTCTTATCCAAATATGTTTCCAAAATACTCATATTTGTCAATGACTTTTCAACATAAATTTCCCAAGTGACAACGGTTACACTTGTTTCATAAAAACACGATTTTTTTTCCAAATTGGTGTACATAATTTCCAAAACAATATTTGTTCCTTCAAAAATTGAACTCGGTTACCCGTAGGCCTTTCAAACATCATATCATTCAAGAGCAAAAATCTCGGAAGAAAGTTCGGTCGAAAACAGATCCGCGCCCCGCAGATGCGCGGATGTCCGCACCGCCGGACGCGCGCGTCCGGCCGTTCCGCCTTGGTCTCGCGTACTGGACGCCGATGGACGCGCGTCCAGGCCCGCGTCCGTCCTATTCTGCCAACTTCGGGCAGCAAAAACTGTGTGGTAACGCCTTGATTTTCCAATATTTTCACAAGTATAAGCCTATATGGACATAGATACAACATATACATGCATATATTAGCTATGAACATGTACCCAAAAATTACCAAAAATTCAAAGAGTAGTTTCTTGAGCTAACTAAGAGATCCTCAATGTTAACACATAATTTTCACGTAAAACTCCTAGTCTCATAGTTTACTAGCAATTGTCCATTTTCAAGTGACTAAACCGACTTAAGGGATTCCTTACCTCTCAAGTAGTTTTCAATACCGTAGACAAAGTTGTGATCTTCACCTCCAAATTTTCACCGAAGGTCCTAAATAATGATCACCATAATAACAATATTTTCATGAATTCTTAGCTTAAAATTAAGTTCTAGGAAAGGATTCTAGCCATTTTAACCGAATAAAACCAAAGTTTTACCTAGTATGGAAGTACTTGTGTAGGAAAAATGGCTATGGAGTTCTTGGATCTCAAAGATGAAGAATGAAATTTTCCTTCTCTTTTTTTTCCTTCTCTAATTTTCGAACAAGGGGGTGGGAGAGGGTAGCTTGGATCATAAGTTAACTAGCATATATGGCTTATCCCATACTCATCCTACTTAATTAATTAAAAATTACCATATGGTAAATAATGTGACACTTGTCACAACCCCATGGTATGTCTTGTAGAGTAAGACTTCCTTGCCAGTTAGGGATTAAATCAGATAAAAGTTCGGAGGAATATAATTTAATTCAGGAAAATTTCAATACCAAAATTATTCTAAAAATAATCCCGTCATTAACCACTAAAATCGGACAATTTTCCGGTATCTTGCGAAATACAGTGGTACGGAGGTTCGTAATAAATTTCACTCTTACTGATCGTCTAATTTCCACTGAACTGAGTAGGAAGTTCACGCTTAATCGTATCATGCTTAATAATCCATTTCCTAGGGAAATTCGAACTGTATATACATCCTCAAAAATTTTACGGTTCGTGACCGGTACGTATGATCGTAACTTATTATTAACTATTCTTACTTATAAAAATCCTTTTGAAGTACTGAGAGATCATCTCATGAATATCATAGCCTAAAAATATTTTTCGAACCCTAAACTTATCGGAATAGTTGAGGGGTTACAGTCTTCCCCCCTTAAAATAGTTTCGTCCCCGAAACTTCCTTCTTGTTATCCATGGATTCCAAGTAAACTACTACTCACCTTCGTTTACACATAACGGATTCTTAGTATGCCTAATCTTGGCACACAATTTGTTTAGACACATAACAAGTAGATTGATAAGTGCAAAAGATGCCATCTTTATAAGGTCATTATCGGATCGTCTAGTGCACAATTCGTTGCTTTTGTGTTTGATTTGAGCCTTAAATTGCGTTAGAATGCTTGTTATTGTCATTGGACCCCGTTCCATGCTTGGCTAATTGTTTTGTAGGTAAAAGATGTGCAAAAAGGGCAGGAAATGACAACATTTCAGATAAGTGAAGAACAAACCAAAGTTGGAGCAAAAAAATAGGCCAGGACTGCAGTGGACGCGCGCGTCCATGCCTGCGTCCGCCCCTGCGTCCGAAATATCGCTTGCAGAAGTTTAACAGCAGAACAGAGGTCTGCTGTGGACGCGTAGTGGACGCGCGCGTCCACCCGGGCGTCCATCAGAACCCTCTCTGAAGTTGAAGTCTGGACGCAATTAACGCTGTCGACGCGCCCGTGGACGCGCGTCCACCAGGGCGTCCATCGCGGAAATATGGCGGTTTTGCAATATTTAAAAGGGGAATTGAGCCATTTTGCAGGGGATCCATCACACTTCAGTTTTAGATCATTCTAGACTTTCTCTCTCTAGGATTAGCCTAGAGAGAACTCTCCCAAATCACTCCACATTGCAATTCTTAGTTTAGATTAGAATTAGAGAAGAATTCCATTGGTGCAAGATTGTGATCTACATTCAAATTCAAGATTAAAGTTCAATTTCAAGTTCAAGTTCAAATTCAAAGTTCAATTCCTAGCTAAGTCTTCCTTTTTAATTTCTTGTCATTACTTTTACCTTTTGCTATTTCAATTCCAAGTATGATTAGATAGATCTTTGTGGATTTGGATTGAGCAATGTTGTATGGATATTCTTGAGCTTTGAATTGATCAATTAGGTTTTGCAATTGCTTGATTATGAGTTTGATTGTGTGAGTGGTGATCCACTTTGACTCTTGTGTAGGGGTGATCAACCTATATGAGAGATGTTTGGAGAAGGAGTCTCACTTACGAGAGTAAGGTTACTCCTTAGCCTAGCCTAGAACATTTCCCTCTCACCTTTGAGAAAAGGGAGAAGTGGAAGATAAGAGGCACATAACGTGTTTGACAAAATGCCTCTCCTAGCCTAGTGATCACAAAGATGACATTACGGTCTAAGGAGTGAGTCCATTGACCACGAGAGTGGCGGTGGTGTTGGTGACCTTATCTCATCTTCATTATCTAAGTGTTGCTAGCCTAATATCTTAGGAAATCAAGGATACCTATATGAGTTGCAAGATCCAAATCCTCCTTTCCAATTGATTGTTTCCAACGTTTTGTTCCTTATTTTCATTATGTTTCATGCACCTTTCTTCCTATGTTTGGGTTAGCTTTCAAACACTAAACACTCTTGTGCTTAATCACCTTACCGCTCAAACTCCCTCCTTGCCGTCCTTTGAGAACGATACTCGGAAATCTTTCCATTTTACCACCTATTACTTTCCATCCACCACGAAAACTACAATTCATCAAATGGCGCCGTTGCCGGGGATGGCATCGGTTTTTGAGTAGTAAGTGCCTTTGGATTAACATGAGCAAGTGTTCAAGTTAGAGAGTCTAACCCCCCCATTTTCTTTCTATTTTTGCAATTTACTTTGTTTACGTTTTAATCTTTTTGTCATTTCACTTGCTACTACTCTCACTTGCAACTACTTCTAGTTGCAAAACACTCTCTTATCTTTGTGTTGATAGGTTGATCCTCTATGATGTATTCTCAAGCAAGATATCAACAAGATGATTGCTATGAAGACCAAGGAGGATATAGGCAACCAAGGGGAGGCTATAATGATCAATTTTCTAACCCCTATGGTTATGAAGATAATGAGGACTTTAGAGCACAATATCAACTAAGAAGTCCACCACCACCTTGGGCTCGCTATGATGATCAACGGATGGCATATGATGATTATTACCGTTCGAAAAGAAACCAAAGCCATTATGATGTATCTCAAGACCACTATCAAAATCAACATGAAGGAGACTATGAGGAATACATATCCCATGAAGGATATCATCATGCTCCACCACAAAATCTCTATTCACAAAATGTCTACCCTCATAACTCTTACTCCGAACAAATTCACTACTCACAATCCCCTCAAAATGAGAAATATGTCCCATACACTCGAGATGAACACTACCCTTCATACACTCAAAATCCCCAATACCCCTCATATTCTCAAGATCATCAAGACTATCCATACTACTCCAACCACTATGAGAATGGGGAGTACATGATGCAACCATATGAGGAGGAAATCACGGAAGACACGAAGAACAAGATATTGGCAATAATGGAAGAATTTAAGCAAGACATGGCCAAAATGAGGGAAGAGTGGAAATAAGAACGTAGACAAAGAACCTCCTCCCTAGGGCAAGAGACGCAATCATCAATTCGAACCTTGGAAGATCAAATGGCTCAAGTGGCCAAATGTGGAAATGAAGGAGAAGATACTCATGGTAAGACACTTGACCTTATTAGTGTTAGCACTACTCTTGGTGATAAAATTTCTAAATCTTGGGCCGACATGTGTGATGAGAATGATGATTGTGGTGATATTGGTGTGCCTATTCATTTTGATAATGCTAATATTGATTGTGTTGATGATGGAGTTGAAAAAGTGGTAGATATGACTAGTGAAAATAATTGCATAATTGAAGATGTTGATAATGCTTGTGTTGAGATGCCTAGTGATGAAATTGGTGTTAAAGAGCATGATAATTTTTGTGATGAGCCATATGATGATTCTTTTGATCATAATTGTGGGGATGCTTATATTGAAAATGTTGTTGGCAATGTGGATTGTGTTGTTGATAATGTGCATGCCAATCCTTTGGAGAATGTGGGTAATATTAATGCTAAACATGATGATGAAAATTGTTTTGATACTTGTGAAAATAATTCTTTCAATTCCATGGAGAATAATTCAATAGAGTCGTGTGTGGATAATTGGCGTAGCTAGGACACTTCAAATCATGTTTGAGCCTATGTGAAAACCAAAACCATTACGCTCACGAGCAGAATCTTAGCTTGAGCCTACCTTCGCACACCTCTGTTACTCTTTAGGAGGCATCCGCCCCAGATAAACTACCCACCTCGCAGTGTCCCGCCTCCCCTCTTTCTTCGCTTCGGGGACGGAGGTCCTACGGTAGGTAACAGCAGGCACAAGCAAGTTGACCGAAGGGGAAGATCGATTTCCTGCTTCTGCAAAGGGTGGAAAGGGCTCATCTGCTCTCTTCGGTTAAGCTATCCACGACACGAATACCTCTTTCCTCTAAATATAGATTTTCCTTTTCCCGGTCTTAATTTCTCTAATTCTTATGATAGCAACTCTTCCAATCCTTGTGAAAACAATTCTTTCGTTTCTTTAAATGAGAATGATGTTCTTGAGTCTTTTACTTTTGGTGATGAATCTTTGTCAAATGAGCTTGCTAATGATTTGCATGAGATGCTTTGTGGTGATGATGATATGAATATCGAGGTTAGCTTGTGTGATCTAATTGATATTGAATTGGTGAACTTCCATGATAATTGCCTTAATGATGCTTTTTATATTCATGACTTGATTGGTAAAGATCGGAGTGAAGAGAGTGTGACTATAGAAAAGGAAAATGAAGAAGAAAATTTTGAAAATGAGAAGGTGTTGTTTGATGAAGTTCATGGCAAAATCATAGAAGAGGAAAAGGAAAAGACAAGAAATGAGAGTGTTAGGGAGCAAGTTGATGAGAAAGTAAGAAATGATGAAAAGGAGTTTGGTGAAAAGAAGAAAAATGAAAAAAGAGGTAAGTCGGAAGAGAATAGCATACTCATGGACATAGATAGTTGCAAACCTTTGGAAGAGAGTATGCTATGTATAGAGTTAAAGGAGTTTGCCAATGCCCGGCATTTGAGGGAATATCTTGAAGAAAGAGTAGATGGGGCAAAAGGACTTGTCCCCGTCCAAGTATGTTGGAATGAGGGCTTGAAAGTTGCGTCGGGCTACGGACGTTAAACGAAGCGCTTCTCGGGAGGCAACCCGAGGTTATCTTACATTTTATGCATTTTGTTTTTGTTGTTTACTTTTGCTTTCAATAAGTTTTGCATTAATGGAAGTTAAATTCTCTAATATGGTTTGTAGTATTGCAATGCGTTTGTTGATGGTGTAGGGGAAGTGATAAATGGCTCAAAGCTAAGAGGTTATGCCTTTCCCACCATGATTAAAGGCAATGCACTCAAAGTGAGCTAAGGGGAATCTCTTTATCTCCCTTACCTATTTTCATTACCTATATGCTTTCCTTTTAAAGTGTGGAAACCGGGAGATGGCATGACATAGCATTGCATATGTTTTGAATCCTTCATAAAGGTTTTTTTTTTTTTTTTTTTTTGTGTGATCCTTATAGCCCATAGCACACTTTTAAAGTGTGGAAAGGGGCATTGCTTTTGTTTAGACCTTTTGTCTTTCCCACCTTGTGCATAGTGTGAACATCGAGGACGATGTTCCTTTTAAAGTGTGGAAAGGAAAGCACCGGTTGTGCTTTAAAACTTTGATCTATTGAGTGATGCTTAGCGTATAATGGTGGATATGTTTGAAATGAATGCAATGTTTAATCTATCTTGGAAAATGTGTGTTTTGAAGGAATATTTGATTCTCAATTAGAAATATCCCTTGAAAGAAAACTCTTGTTCACTTTAAAAATTGTTGATTTTTGTATGCTTGTGTGATGTTCACCCTTCATTTAGTCCGGACCATGGTCAAGGAGGTAACGAAGTGAGAGTGTGCACCTATCAACCCTAGTAATATAATGTTTACTAAGCCCGGAAATGAACCTAATTTTCTTTGTTTTTGCTCTCCCGAAGGTGGCGTGTGGGGTTGTGAAGGTGATGCTTTGCTTTATTTTGTTTAAAAGAGCCCAATGAGGCCAAAACCCCAAAAGAGCCCAATGTGGCCACCTTAGGATATGAAAAAGATGCACCATCTTGCTAAGACAATTGGGGCAACCATTGCACTGCCTTCGAAAAAGCGTAGAGCTCTACGTGAAGTCGGTTGCCCCGATACGAGGTCTTGGGAGATGAGAAAATTTAAGAGAGCCATTCCGCCAAGATTCGGGCACCCATTGCACCGTCTTCGAAAAAGCATGGAGATCCATGTGAAGTCGGGTCACCCGATGAGGTTATCTTGGGGAATGAGAAGAGGAGAGATCTATCCCGTTAGGACTGGGCACCCATTGCACAGTTCTCGAAAAAGCATGGAGCTCCATGTGAGATCGGGTAGCCCGATGGTTGGTCTTGAGGGGTAGTAGATAACCTTGACGCCTTTTTGTTTATCACACTAGAATCTAGGGGGCTTGAGGTTATAAGGGTGGTCGAATAGGGTTGGCTTGTGCACATCGTTCCCACTAGTTGGCTCGGCTAGTGGCCCGTTCTAAATGGTTGGTGAACCTACTTTTTGGATTGCATGCTTGAAACGTATGAAAAAAAGAGTTAATTGAAATGAATTGTTTTAAGCCTAAGGGCTTTGTTTCGTGGGATATTCGTTGTTGAGAATCCAAGTGTTCGTTTAAAGGCACATTTTCATGATAGCATAAAGAGTGTATTGATTTCAAATATGTGCATCGTTCTTTTGTCTTAAGCTTTCTTGCATATCAAAGTTTGTGGCATCCTTTGCACTTATGTTTTGCTTGTTTAAGGATAGCTTGCTTGAGGACAAGCAAGGTTTAAAGTGTGGACGCACAGTGGACGCCCAGTGGACGCGCGTCCAGGCGCGCGTCCATGCCTGCGTCCGAAATATCGCTTGCAGAAGTTTAACAGCAGAACAGAGGTCTGGTGTGGACGCGCGCGTCCACCCGGGCGTCCATCAGAACCCTCTCTGAAGTTGAATCTGGACGCAATTAACACCGTGGACGCGCGTCCACCAGGGCGTCCATCGCGGAAATTTGGCGGTTTTGCAATGTTTAAAAGGGAAATTGAGCCATTTTGCAGGGGATCCATCACACTTCAGTTTTAGACCACTTTAGAATATTTCTCTCTCTAGGATTAGCCTAGAGAGATCTCTCCCAATTCACTACACATTGCAATTCTTAGGTTTAGACTAGAATTAGAGAAGAATTCCATTGGTGCAAGATTGTGATCTACATTCAAGTTCAAGATTAAAGTTCAATTTCAAGTTCAAGTTCAAATTCAAAGTTCAATTCCTAGCTAAGTCTTCCTTTTTCTTGTCATTACTTTTACCTTTTGCTATTTCAATTCAAAGTATGATTAGATAGATCTTTGTGGATTTGGATTTAGCAATTTTGTATGGATATTCTTGAGCTTTGAATTGATCAATTAGGTTTTGCAATTGCTTTGATTATGAGTTTGATTGTGTGAATGTTGATCTCAATCTTGCAACAATGGAATTCTTCTCTAATTCTAATCTAAACCTAAGAATTGCAATGTGGAGTGAATTGGGAGAGATCTCTCTAGGCTAATCCTAGAGAGAGAAATATTCTAAAGTGGTCTAAAACTGAAGTGTGATGCATCCCCTGCAAATTGGCTCAATTTCCCTTTTAAATCTCGCCCAACTGCTGAATTTTCCGCGATGGACGCACGGCTGGACGTGTGTCCACTGCGCGTCCAGCGTGCCTTTTGCTGCACAGACTCCAAACTTCAGAGGGCTGAAAGTTGGACGCGAGCGTCCAACCCGCGTCCACAGCAGACTGCTGTTCTGCTGCCAAACTTCTGCAAGCATAATTTCGGACGCAGGCCTGGACGCATGGCTGGACGCGCGTCCACCGCGCGTCCACTACGCGTCTACTGCAGTCCTGACCTATTTTTTCCTCCAACTTTGGTTTGTTCTTCACTTATCTGAAATGTTGTCATTTCCTGCCCTTTTTGCACATCTTTTACCTACAAAACAATTAGCCAAGCGTGGAACGGGGTCTAATGACAATAACAAGCATTCTAAAGCAAATTAGGACTAAAACATTCATAAGGGCCGTGAATTATGCACTTAATGATCCACAAATATCCTTATAAAAGTGGTATCTTTTGCACTTATCATAGATCGATTCTACGCAGATGAGTTAAACAACTCCGGATGACGTTCTATCATAACGCTTTCCAATTCCCACGTAGCTTCCTCTGGGCTGTGATTCGACCATTGGACTTTGATCATTCTAACTGATTTCCTCCTTGTATCTCGGGTTTTAGAATCCAAGATTCGAATTGGTCTTTCTTCGTATGCTAACGAATCATCCATCTCCAATTCCTCAGGTTCCAATATATCGTATGCATCAGGTACATACCGCTTAAGTTGAGAAACGTGAAATACGTTATGTACCTTATCAAGCTCAATCGGTAGGGCCAGTCGATAGGCTAAATTTCTTATCCTTTCCAAAATTTCATAAGGTCCTATATAACGAGGACTTATCCTTTCCAAAATTTCATAAGGTCCTATATAACGAGGACTCAACTTTCCTTTCTTCCCATAAGGTCCTATATAACGAGGACTCAACTTTCCTTTCTTCCCATAAGGTCCTATATAACGAGGACTCAACTTTCCTTTCTTCCCAAACGGTCCTATATAACGAGGACTCAACTTTCCTTTCTTCCCAAACCTTCTGACTCCTTTAGTGGGTGAGACTTTCAGTAATACCTTCTCCCCAACTTGATTTCGGTGAATTGTCGCTTCAAATTGGCATACGACTTTTGTCGATCCTGCGCGACTTTCATCCTCTCTCGAATCACCTTGATTGCCTCAGTAGTCTCTTGTAGGTACTGAGGTCCAAGTATAACGACATCGCTCTTGTCGCTCCAACACAGAGGACTTCGACATTTCCGCCCATATAGTGCCTCATAAGGAGCCATTCCTATACTCGCATGGTAGCTGTTGTTATAGGAAAATTCTATTAGGTCCAACTGCTCATCCCATGAACCCTGAAAATCGAGCACGCAACCCCTGAGCATATCTTCCAACGTTTGTATTGTCCGCTCCGTTTGGCCATCAGTGGCAGGGTGAAAAGCTGTACTTAATTTGAGTTGAGTGCCTATTGCCATTTGCTTCAGTCAAGCAAGCCGAAGATTCTTGTCTTAAACAAGTAAAATTATCACAAATGTCATTCTCAAACAACTCTCGACATTCTTTGTTTTTGAAAAATTTTCGAATAAAAGCATTAATTGTACCTTCTCGAGCCGTTTCCTTCTCCTTTGAACTTTTGATGTTGTCTCGTGATAGCTCTTTGTAACACCCCCAGATTTTCCATCATACAAAAAGGTATAATTAATCATAATTACTAATTTCCCAAAACGGAAGCGCATAAAATCCAGAAGTGCTACTCCACACCTAAGTTTGTTACAACTTAGATGCTAAGGTAGTCTTTACATCTACTATCCTTATTAATACATACTATTACTGCCTTGCATCTCAGTAATAGACAACTCAAAAACCATAGTGATTTCTATCATCAAGAGTAGATCCATTTTCTCTTCTATCGCTCTCGGATATCAAGATCTATTCCATACCTGAAATTCATTTGGAAAACAGAATTAGCACATAGTGCTAAGTAATCCCTACTCCACCGCGTAAAATCATGGTTTTGGAAAATAGTTTTATTCTTTGTTTTCGAAAAACAGTTCATTTCACATGATAACACATTTTCAACAAGATTTCTCATATAAGAGATATTCATTTCCTCATTATTGTGCCAATAATCATAATTTCCACCTGTATACACAATATCATACTTATAATCATACCCATACTCACACTCGTACTCATAATCATATAATCATTTAAATAGAAAATAACCAGCTTTTACCATAATAACGTTANTTGGAAAATAGTTTTATTCTTTGTTTTCGAAAAACAGTTCATTTCACATGATAACACATTTTCAACAAGATTTCTCATATAAGAGATATTCATTTCCTCATTATTGTGCCAATAATCATAATTTCCACCTGTATACACAATATCATACTTATAATCATACCCATACTCACACTCGTACTCATAATCATATAAACATTTTAATAGAAAATAACCAGCTTTTACCATAATAACGTTAAAGATATTCCGATTAACACCACAATTTCCTTCTCGTTTCCACCACCTCACCACAACCTAGTTATTCCAACTAGGGGAAGCAGATCTAGGACCTTTAGTGTGCACACCCCTTGTCGGGATTCCAAGCCCGCAGGTTAGTCACTAGCTCTAGTAACCCTGGATCTGTTTCTACAAGGTTACTCAACGTGGTTAACACCAATCACTTCAGGGCCCAATGTTTGTGAATCCATTGTGAATGTTAAAAGGAATAGTCTCCAACCTCACACCATAATTTCATTTTATCTCATTCTTTACTTTCTCACATAACACACTTTAAATAGTATAAACTTACCTTCCTATATATATATATATCCATACACATATAAGATCATACCTATTTATACATATATAGTAATTTTTCATATCACTTACATACATACAGTACCAAATATGTACATATATATATACGGTAAATATATATATATATACTGTAAATATATATATATATTTATATATATATATATTCGGTATTATATAGGTATATATAAATAATAATAATAATAATAATAATAATAATAATAATAGTAATAATAATGTTACACGTACCTATGTATATAATATATATATATAAGATTTTACATATATAGATGCCTTCTTCATATATTCACCACAACATGATCATATACTAATTACTTCACATAATCATACACATGTCTACACATATACTCATGATATACCACAATCACACCAAATTTCATCTACTAAAATCTTTATATCCATACTTTATCAAGAATTTCATGAATATCAAGGTGGAAAAAGGTTTTGGTGGACATAAAGATTACCTTTTCTTCTTGAACTCACACTAATTTCCTTTGGATGTTCACTCTTCCACTTCCTTTGATTCTTCTACACAATCCATAAATTATCCACAACATACATAATATTAGATCCTTGAGAACACTAACTATACTAGAATAAATAGCAAAAATAGGATTTCCTACCTAAAATTTTCCTAAAAATTCTAGGAAGTGTATAACATCATAACTCCATATTTAAGAAAACTATTCTTGGATTCATGATCTATGAAGGAAAACAAAGCTTTTGAACCGATTAAAATTGAAATTTACCGAATAGTTGGAGACTTGAGTAGGAATTTTTGGATATGGAAGCTTGAAACTTGATGAAGATGATGAAGGTGATCACACACTCTCTCTCTCTCTTGTATTTTCGAAAATGAGGAAGGAAAAGGGAAAAAAATGGCTTTTATAATTTGATCACACTTTGACTAGTCTCACCTTGTGTGATAAGGTTGAAAGAAAATAATAAAATAATGAAATATCTTCCAACTTATCAGTTGAGGTCCAAACAGATAAAGTTTCGGTGGAAAATAATTCAAATAGAATAATTTTGAAACCAAAAATTTATTCCAGACTAAAACTCAAAATTGGGCTAGGTTCAGTACACCGCGAAATTCTGCGATGCTACGATCACAAAAAAAAATTTTCACTGTTACGGCTAAATTTTCGGGGTATTACACTCTACCCCCCTTAAAAAGAGTTTCGCCCTCGAAACTAAGGTTATCATTATTTCGGAAACAAAAGTTTAGCTGGCAAGGAAAGGGGTTGGATTTGATAAAAGGAAAGAGGGATGATGACTATTTCCCAAATACTAAACTCCCCGTTCTAATAACGAGCACACCTAGGTTGTATTTTACCTTGCTCAAATAAAGTTGGATATCGTCTTCTCATTTCCTCTTCCAACTCCCATGTGGCTTCTTCCACCAAATGGTTTGACCATAACACTTTTACCATCTTTATGGACTTTCTGCGGGTATCTCGGGTCTTAGTATCCAAGATTTTTACCGGTTTCTCTTCATATGATAAGTTCTCATCCAAAGTCACAACCTATAAGAATTATAATATACTCATTATAACATAACTTTGACAACCTTTATAGTTTAATCCAAAGATCTTATTTACCTCAGGTTGAAGTACATGCGATGCATCATGTACGTACTTCCTTAATTGAGACACATGAAATACGTTATGAACTCGATCTAGCACAGCTGGTAGCGCCAATCGGTAAGCTAATTTCCCAATTCTTTCAAGGACTTCATACGGTCCAATATATCTCGGACTCAACTTTCCTTTCTTCCCGAATCTCATTATTCCTTTTATAGGAGATATTTTTAGCAATACCTTATCACCTTCTTGAAATTCAACCGATTGCCTTNAAAAATTCTAGGAAGTGTATAACATCATAACTCCATATTTAAGAAAACTATTCTTGGATTCATGATCTATGAAGGAAAACAAAGCTTTTGAACCGATTCAAATTGAAATTTACCGAATAGTTGGAGACTTGAGCAGGAATTTTTGGATATGGAAGCTTGAAACTTGATGAAGATGANATGGTCCAAGTGTCTTTCATGGCTATAAACCTTGCTGTTTTGGTAAGCCTGTCTACTACTACCCATATTTTATCTTTCCCTGACCTTGTCAAGGGTAATCCCCCCACGAAGTCCATAGAAATAGAATCCCATTTGCCACCGGGAATCTCCAATGGTTGCACCAATCCCTTAGGTTTACATCTTTCAACTTTGACCTTTTGGCAGTTTAAACATTTACTCACGAATTCTGNACTTTGACTAGTCTCACCTTGTGTGATAAGGTTGAAAGAAAATAATAAAATAATGAAATATCTTCCAACTTATCAGTTGAGGTCCAAACAGATAAAGTGTCGGTGGAAAATAATTCAAATAGAATAATTTTGAAACCAAAANGATCTCTGTACATGCCTTTGGAATACACCATCGACCATTATAGCGCAGGCTTCCGTCATTGTATAGTACAAATGGTCCTTTCTTTCCATCAACCAATTCAGTCTTTACTTTGTTCAACTCTTGATCCTTAAGTTGTTCTTTCTTTATTTCTTCAAACATGTTGGGAATAATTCTCATGTGGTATAACTCAATTTCAGCTTTGGTCCCACCTTGCTCTCTTACCTCTAAATTTAGTCTTTGAAATTCCTTGCATAAGTCATCTGGTAGTNAATTGGGCTAGGTTCAGTACACCGCGAAATTCTGCGATGCTACGATCACAAAAAAAAATTTTCACTGTTACGGCTAAATTTTCGGGGTATTACAATAACTCTCAAGTAGATCAAAAGACTCCCACTACATAGCAATAAATGGCAAATCTTCTTGGGCCATACGAGATAGGTCTTAAAGTTAGGGGAAGTATAGGTTGCGAGATATCGGGCCTATACGAGTCTTAATCGGCCAAATCCCCACCCTTGGTCCGGGATTACGAGGCCGGGGAGAAGTGGTAGACCAAGTGTTTGTTAAAATGCGCCAACCGACTGAGGAACTGGGAGTCCGAAGTGTGACGCCACTCGGTGATGGTGCCGTGGGCTCCCTTGATAGATACCTAGTTGTATTGCCTAAAACACCCTGTAGTAGTATCAAACATGAGACCTAGATAGGACATCCATCTCCTTTCTTTCTTTAATTGATTACTTTTGTATTACTTTTGTCAAACCTCTTCACCATGTTTTCTTTTGCTTTGAGTAAATCCTTTAACTCTTGTCTCTTAACATCATAAATGTCACACGCTTGATTCGCTTCCAATTTTCCATCCTTGAGAACACGACACTCAGGGATCTTCTTCTCCGTTTTATCGCAATCCACACTTCCCACTAAAATAAAAACATCAAAACTACAACACCACTATTATACATAACTATCAAGTAGATCAAAAGACTCCCACTACATAGCAATAAATGGCAAATATTCTGGGTTGATGTTTATCTTGATTTTCTTCAATTTACGACAAGGATAGGTAGTAAAGTTAGGGGAAGTATAGGTTGCCAGATATCGGGCCTATACGAGTCCTAATCGGCCAAATCCCCTCCCTTGGTCCCGGATTACGAGACTGGGGAGAAGTGGTAGACTATTTGTTTGTTAAAATGCCCCAACCGACTGAGGAACTGGGAGTCCGAAGTGTGACGCCACTCGGTGATGGTGCCGTGGGCTCCCTTGATAGATACCTAGTTGCATTGCCTAGAACACCCTGTAGCAGTATCAAACATGAGACCTAGATAGGACATCCATCTTCTTTCTTTCTTTAATTGATTACTTTTGTTTTACTTTGTCAAACCTCTTCAGCATGATTTCTTTTGCTTTGAGTGAATCTTGTAACTCTTGTCTCTTAACATCATAAATGTCACACGCTTGATTCGGTTCCAATTTTCACTCGGGGATCATCTTCTCCGTTTTATCACTATCCACACCTCCCACTAAAATCAAAACATCAAAACTACAACACCACTAATATACATAACTCTCAAGTAGATCAAAAGACTCCCACTACATAGCAATAAATGGCAAATAATCTTGGGTTGATGTTTATCTTGATTTTCTTCAATTTACGACCAGGATAGGTCTTAAAGTTAGGGGAAGTATAGGTTGCGAGATATCGGGCCTATACAAGTCCTAATCGGCCAAATCCCCACCCTTGGTCCGGGATTACGAGGCCGGGGAGAAGTGGTAGACTAAGTGTTTGTTTAAAATGCCCCAACCGACTGAGGAACTGGGAGTCCGAAGTGTGACGCCACTCGGTGGTCTCCTTTCTTTCTTTAATTGATTACTTTTGTTTTACTTTTGTCAAACCTCTTCATCATGATTTCTTTTGCTTTGAGTGAATCTTGTAACTCTTGTCTCTTAACATCATAAATGTCACACGCTTGATTCGGTTCCAATTTTCACTCGGGGATCATCTTCTCCGTTTTATCACTATCCACACCTCCCACTAAAACAAAAACATCAAAACTACAACACCACTAATATACATAACTCTCAAGTAGATCAAAAGACTCCCACTACATAGCAATAAATGGCAAATCTTCTGGGGTTGATGTTTATCTTGATTTTCTTCAATTTACGACCAGGATAGGTAGTAAAGTTAGGGGAAGTATAGGTTGCGAGATATCGGGCCTATACGAGTCCTAATCGGCCACATCCCCACCCTTGGTCCGGGATTACGAGGCCGGGGAGAAGTGGTAGACTAAGTGTTTGTTTAAAATGCCCCAACCGACTGAGAAACTGGGAGTCCGAACTGTGACGCCACTCGGTGATGGTGCCGTGGGCTCCCTTGATAGATACCTAGTTGCATTGCCTAGAACACCCTGTAGCAGTATCAAACATGAGACCTAGATAGGACATCCATCTCCTTTCTTTCTTTAATTGATTACTTTTGTATTACTTTTGTCAAACCTCTTCAGCATGATTTCTTTTGCTTTGATTAAATCCTTTAACTCTTGTCTCTTAACGTCATAAATGTCACACGCTTGATTCGCTTCCAATTTTCCATCCTTGAGAACACGACACTTGGAGATCTTCTTCTCCGTTTTATCACAATCAACACCTCCCACTAAAATCAAAACATCAAAACTACAACACCACTAATATATATAACTCTCAAGTAGATCAAAAGACTCCACTACATAGCAATAAATGACAAATCTTCTGGGGTTGATGTTTATCTTGATTTTCTTCAATTTACGACCAGGATAGGTAGTAAAGTTAGGGGAAGTATAGGTTGCGAGATATCGGGCCTATACGAGTCCTAATCGGCCACATCCCCACCCTTGGTCCGGGATTACGAGGCCGGGGAGAAGTGGTAGACTAAGTGTTTGTTTAAAATGCCCCAACCGACTGAGGAACTGGGAGTCCGAAGTGTGACGCCACTCGGTGATGGTGCCGTGGGCTCCCTTGATAGATACCTAGTTGCATTGCCTAGAACACCCTGTAGCAGTATCAAACATGAGACCTAGATAGGACATCCATCTTCTTTCTTTCTTTAATTGATTACTTTTGTTTTACTTTGTCAAACCTCTTCAGCATGATTTCTTTTGCTTTGAGTGAATCTTGTAACTCTTGTCTCTTAACATCATAAATGTCACACGCTTGATTCGGTTCCAATTTTCACTCGGGGATCATCTTCTCCGTTTTATCACTATCCACACCTCCCACTAAAACAAAAACATCAAAACTACAACACCACTAATATACATAACTCTCAAGGAGATCAAAAGACTCCCACTACATGGCAATAAATGGCAAATCTTCTGGGGTTGATGTTTATCTTGATTTTCTTCAATTTACGACCAGGATAGGTAGTAAAGTTAGGGGAAGTATAGGTTGCGAGATATCGGGCCTATACGAGTCCTAATCGACCAAATCCCCACCCTTGGTCCGGGATTACGAGGCCGGGGAGAAGTGGTAGACTAAGTGTTTGTTTAAAATGCCCCAACCGACTGAGGAACTGGGAGTCCGAACTGTGACGCCACTCGGTGATGGTGCCGTGGGCTCCCTTGATAGATACCTAGTTGCATTGCCTAGAACACCCTGTAGCAGTATCAAACATGAGACCTAGATAGGACATCCATCTTCTTTCTTTCTTTAATTGATTACTTTTGTTTTACTTTGTCAAACCTCTTCAGCATGATTTCTTTTGCTTTGAGTGAATCTTGTAACTCTTGTCTCTTAACATCATAAATGTCACACGCTTGATTCGGTTCCAATTTTCACTCGGGGATCATCTTCTCCGTTTTATCACTATCCACACCTCCCACTAAAACAAAAACATCAAAACTACAACACCACTAATATACATAACTCTCAAGGAGATCAAAAGACTCCAACTACATGGCAATAAATGGCAAATCTTCTGGGGTTGATGTTTATCTTGATTTTCTTCAATTTACGACCAGGATAGGTAGTAAAGTTATGGGAAGTATAGGTTGCGAGATATCGGGCCTATACGAGTCCTAATCGGCCACATCCCCACCCTTGGTCCGGGATTACGAGGCCGGGGAGAAGTGGTAGACTAAGTGTTTGTTTAAAATGCCCCAACCGACTGAGAAACTGGGAGTCCGAACTGTGACGCCACTCGGTGATGGTGCCGTGGGCTCCCTTGATAGATACCTAGTTGCATTGCCTAGAACACCCTGTAGCAGTATCAAACATGAGACCTAGATAGGACATCCATCTTCTTTCTTTCTTTAATTGATTACTTTTGTTTTACTTTGTCAAACCTCTTCAGCATGATTTCTTTTGCTTTGAGTGAATCTTGTAACTCTTGTCTCTTAACATCATAAATGTCACACGCTTGATTCGGTTCCAATTTTCACTCGGGGATCATCTTCTCCGTTTTATCACTATCCACACCTCCCACTAAAACAAAAACATCAAAACTACAACACCACTAATATACATAACTCTCAAGGAGATCAAAAGACTCCCACTACATGGCAATAAATGGCAAATCTTCTGGGGTTGATGTTTATCTTGATTTTCTTCAATTTACGACCAGGATAGGTAGTAAAGTTAGGGGAAGTATAGGTTGCGAGATATCGGGCCTATACGAGTCCTAATCGGCCACATCCCCACCCTTGGTCCGGGATTACGAGGCCGGGGAGAAGTGGTAGACTAAGTGTTTGTTTAAAATGCCCCAACCGACTGAGGAACTGGGAGTCCGAACTGTGACGCCACTCGGTGATGGTGCCGTGGGCTCCCTTGATAGATACCTAGTTGCATTGCCTAGAACACCCTGTAGCAGTATCAAACATGAGACCTAGATAGGACATCCATCTTCTTTCTTTCTTTAATTGATTACTTTTGTTTTACTTTGTCAAACCTCTTCAGCATGATTTCTTTTGCTTTGAGTGAATCTTGTAACTCTTGTCTCTTAACATCATAAATGTCACACGCTTGATTCGGTTCCAATTTTCACTCGGGGATCATCTTCTCCGTTTTATCACTATCCACACCTCCCACTAAAACAAAAACATCAAAACTACAACACCACTAATATACATAACTCTCAAGGAGATCAAAAGACTCCCACTACATGGCAATAAATGGCAAATCTTCTGGGGTTGATGTTTATCTTGATTTTCTTCAATTTACGACCAGGATAGGTAGTAAAGTTAGGGGAAGTATAGGTTGCGAGATATCGGGCCTATACGAGTCCTAATCGGCCACATCCCCACCCTTGGTCCGGGATTACGAGGCCGGGGAGAAGTGGTAGACTAAGTGTTTGTTTAAAATGCCCCAACCGACTGAGGAACTGGGAGTCCGAAGTGTGACGCCACTCGGTGATGGTGCCGTGGGCTCCCTTGATAGATACCTAGTTGCATTGCCTAGAACACCCTGTAGCAGTATCAAACATGAGACCTAGATAGGACATCCATCTTCTTTCTTTCTTTAATTGATTACTTTTGTTTTACTTTGTCAAACCTCTTCAGCATGATTTCTTTTGCTTTGAGTGAATCTTGTAACTCTTGTCTCTTAACATCATAAATGTCACACGCTTGATTCGCTTCCAATTTTCTATCCTTGAGAACACGACACTCGCGGATCTTCTTCTCCGTTTTATCACAATCCACACCTCCCACTAAAATCAAAACATCAAAACTACAACACAACTAATATACATAACTCTCAAGTAGATCAAAAGACTCCCACTACTAATATACATAACTCTCAAGTAGATCAAAAGACTCCCACTACATAGCAATAAATGGCAAATAATCTTGGGTTGATGTTTATCTTGATTTTCTTCAATTTACGACCAGGATAGGTCTTAAAGTTAGGGGAAGTATAGGTTGCGAGATATCGATAGGTCTTAAAGTTAGGGGAAGTATAGGTTGCGAGATATCGGGCCTATACAAGTCCTAATCGGCCAAATCCCCACCCTTGGTCCGGGATTAAGAGACCGGGGAGAAGTGGTAGACTAAGTGTTTGTTAAAATGCCCCAACCGACTGAGGAACTAGGAGTCCGAAGTGTGACGCCACTCCGTGATGGTGCCGTGGGCTCCCTTGATAGATACCTAGTTGTATTGCCTAAAACAACCTGTAGTAGTATCAAACATGAGACCTAGATAGGACATCCATCTCCTTTCTTTCTTTAATTGATTACTTTTGTATTACTTTTGTCAAAACTCTTCACCATGTTTTCTTTTGCTTTGAGTAAATCCTTTAACTCTTGTCTCTTAACATCACAAATGTCACACGCTTAATTCGCTTCCAATTTTCCATCCTTGAGAACACGACACTCGCGGATCTTCTTCTCCGTTTTATCACAATCCACACCTCCCACTAAAATCAAAACATCAAAACTACAACACCACTAATATACATAACTCTCAAGTAGATCAAAAGACTCCCACTACATAGCAATAAATGACAAATCTTCTGGGGTTGATGTTTATCTTGATTTTCTTCAATTTACGACCAGGATAGGTAGTAAAGTTAGGGGAAGTATAGGTTGCGAGATATCGGGCCTATACGAGTCCTAATCGGCCAAATCCCCTCCCTTGGTCCCGGATTACGAGACTGGGGAGAAGTGGTAGACTATGTGTTTGTTAAAATGCCCGAACCGACTGAGAAACTGGGAGTCCGAAGTGTGACGCCACTCCGTGATGGTGCCGTGGGCTCCCTTGATAGATACCTAGTTGCATTGCCTAGAACACCCTGTAGCAGTATCAAACATGAGACCTAGATAGGACATCCATCTCCTTTCTTTCTTTAATTGATTACTTTTGTATTACTTTTGTCAAACCTCTTCACCATGTTTTCTTTTGCTTTGAGTAAATCCTTTAACTCTTGTCTCTTAACATCATAAATGTCACACGCTTGATTCGCTTCCAATTTTCCATCCTTGAGAACACGACACTCGGGGATCTTCTTCTCCGTTTTATCACAATCCACACCTCCCACTAAAATCAAAACATCAAAACTACAACACCACTAATATACATAACTCTCAAGTAGATCAAAAGACTCCCACTACATAGCAATAAATGGCAAATCTTCTGGGGTTGATGTTTATCTTGATTTTCTTCAATTTACGACCAGGATAGGTAGTAAAGTTAGGGGAAGTATAGGTTGCGAGATATCGGGCCTATACGAGTCCTAATCGGCCACATCCCCACCCTTGGTCCGGGATTACGAGGCCGGGGAGAAGTGGTAGACTAAGTGTTTGTTTAAAATGCCCCAACCGACTGAGAAACTGGGAGTCCGAACTGTGACGCCACTCGGTGATGGTGCCGTGGGCTCCCTTGATAGATACCTAGTTGCATTGCCTAGAACACCCTGTAGCAGTATCAAACATGAGACCTAGATAGGACATCCATCTCCTTTCTTTCTTTAATTGATTACTTTTGTATTACTTTTGTCAAACCTCTTCACCATGTTTTCTTTTGCTTTGAGTAAATCCTTTAACTCTTGTCTCTTAACATCACAAATGTCACACGCTTAATTCGCTTCCAATTTTCCATCCTTGAGAACACGACACTCAGGGATCTTCTTCTCCGTTTTATCGCAATCCACACCTCCCACTAAAATAAAAACATCAAAACTACAACACCACTATTATACATAACTATCAAGTAGATCAAAAGACTCCCACTACATAGCAATAAATGGCAAATCTTCTGGGGTTGATGTTTATCTTGATTTTCTTCAATTTACGACCAGGATAGGTAGTAAAGTTAGGGGAAGTATAGGTTGCGAGATATCGGGCCTATACGAGTCCTAATCGGCCACATCCCCACCCTTGGTCCGGGATTACGAGGCCGGGGAGAAGTGGTAGACTAAGTGTTTGTTTAAAATGCCCCAACCGACTGAGGAACTGGGAGTCCGAAGTGTGACGCCACTCGGTGATGGTGCCGTGGGCTCCCTTGATAGATACCTAGTTGCATTGCCTAGAACACCCTGTAGCAGTATCAAACATGAGACCTAGATAGGACATCCATCTTCTTTCTTTCTTTAATTGATTACTTTTGTTTTACTTTGTCAAACCTCTTCAGCATGATTTCTTTTGCTTTGAGTGAATCTTGTAACTCTTGTCTCTTAACATCATAAATGTCACACGCTTGATTCGCTTCCAATTTTCCATCCTTGAGAACACGACACTCAGGGATCTTCTTCTCCGTTTTATCGCAATCCACACCTCCCACTAAAATAAAAACATCAAAGCTACAACACCACTATTATACATAACTATCAAGTAGATCAAAAGACTCCCACTACATAGCAATAAATGGCAAATCTTCTGGGGTTGATGTTTATCTTGATTTTCTTCAATTTACGACCAGGATAGGTAGTAAAGTTAGGGGAAGTATAGGTTGCGAGATATCGGGCCTATACGAGTCCTAATCGGCCAAATCCCCTCCCTTGGTCCCGGATTACGAGACTGGGGAGAAGTGGTAGACTATGTGTTTGTTAAAATGCCCGAACCGACTGAGAAACTGGGAGTCCGAAGTGTGACGCCACTCCGTGATGGTGCCATGGGCTCCCTTGATAGATACCTAGTTGCATTGCCTAGAACACCCTGTAGCAGTATCAAACATGAGACCTAGATAGGACATCCATCTCCTTTCTTTCTTTAATTGATTACTTTTGTATTACTTTTGTCAAACCTCTTCAGCATGATTTCTTTTGCTTTGATTAAATCCTTTAACTCTTGTCTCTTAACGTCATAAATGTCACACACTTGATTCGCTTCCAATTTTCCATCCTAGAGNTTTCTTTAATTGATTACTTTTGTATTACTTTTGTCAAACCTCTTCAGCATGATTTCTTTTGCTTTGATTAAATCCTTTAACTCTTGTCTCTTAACGTCATAAATGTCACACACTTGATTCGCTTCCAATTTTCCATCCTAGAGAACACAACACTCAGGGATCTTCTTCTCCGTTTTATCACAATCAACACCTCCCACTGAAATCAGAACATCAAAACTACAACACCACTAATATACATAACTCTCAAGTAGATCAAAAGACTCCCACTAGCTAGCAATAAATGGCAAATCTTCTGGGGTTGATGTTTATCTTGATTTTCTTCAATTTACGACCAGGATAGGTAGTAAAGTTATGGGAAGTATAGGTTGCGAGATATCGGGCCTATACGAGTCCTAATCGGCCACATCCCCACCCTTGGTCCGGGATTACGAGGCCGGGGAGAAGTGGTAGACTACGTGTTTGTTTAAAATGCCCCAACCGACTGAGAAACTGGGAGTCCGAACTGTGACGCCACTCGGTGATGGTGCCGTGGGCTCCCTTGATAGATACCTAGTTGCATTGCCTAGAACACCCTGTAGCAGTATCAAACATGAGACCTAGATAGGACATCCATCTTCTTTCTTTCTTTAATTGATTACTTTTGTTTTACTTTGTCAAACCTCTTCAGCATGATTTCTTTTGCTTTGAGTGAATCTTGTAACTCAATGTCACACACTTGATTCGCTTCCAATTTTCCATCCTAGAGAACACAACACTCAGGGATCTTCTTCTCCGTTTTATCACAATCAACACCTCCCACTAAAATCAGAACATCAAAACTACAACACCACTAATATACATAACTCTCAAGGAGATCAAAAGACTCCCACTACATGGCAATAAATGGCAAATCTTCTGGGGTTGATGTTTATCTTGATTTTCTTCAATTTACGACCAGGATAGGTAGTAAAGTTATGGGAAGTATAGGTTGCGAGATATCGGGCCTATACGAGTCCTAATCGGCCACATCCCCACCCTTGGTCCGGGATTACGAGGCCGGGGAGAAGTGGTAGACTACGTGTTTGTTTAAAATGCCCCAACCGACTGAGAAACTGGGAGTCCGAACTGTGACGCCACTCGGTGATGGTGCCGTGGGCTCCCTTGATAGATACCTAGTTGCATTGCCTAGAACACCCTGTAGCAGTATCAAACATGAGACCTAGATAGGACATCCATCTTCTTTCTTTCTTTAATTGATTACTTTTGTTTTACTTTGTCAAACCTCTTCAGCATGATTTCTTTTGCTTTGAGTGAATCTTGTAACTCTTGTCTCTTAACATCATAAATGTCACACGCTTGATTCGGTTCCAATTTTCACTCGGGGATCATCTTCTCTGTTTTATCACTATCCACACCTCCCACTAAAACAAAAACATCAAAACTACAACACCACTAATATACATAACTCTCAAGGAGATCAAAAGACTCCCACTACATGGCAATAAATGGCAAATCTTCTGGGGTTGATGTTTATCTTGATTTTCTTCAATTTACGACCAGGATAGGTAGTAAAGTTAGGGGAAGTATAGGTTGCGAGATATCGGGCCTATACGAGTCCTAATCGACCAAATCCCCACCCTTGGTCCGGGATTACGAGGCCGGGGAGAAGTGGTAGACTAAGTGTTTGTTAAAATGCCTCAACCGACTGAGGAACTGGGAGTCCGAAGTGTGACGCCACTCNGTTAGGGGAAGTATAGGTTGCGAGATATCGGGCCTATACGAGTCCTAATCGACCAAATCCCCACCCTTGGTCCGGGATTACGAGGCCGGGGAGAAGTGGTAGACTAAGTGTTTGTTAAAATGCCCCAACCGACTGAGGAACTGGGAGTCCGAAGTGTGACGCCACTCCGTGATGGTGTCGTGGGCTCCCTTGATAGATACCTAGTTGTATTGCCTAAAACAACCTGGAGTAGTATCAAACATGAGACCTAGATAGGACATCCATCTTCTTTCTTTCTTTAATTGATTACTTTTGTTTTACTTTGTCAAACCTCTTCAGCATGATTTCTTTTGCTTTGAGTGAATCTTGTAACTCTTGTCTCTTAACATCATAAATGTCACACGCTTGATTCGGTTCCAATTTTCACTCGGGGATCATCTTCTCCGTTTTATCACTATCCACACCTCCCACTAAAACAAAAACATCAAAACTACAACACCACTAATATACATAACTCTCAAGGAGATCAAAAGACTCCCACTACATGGCAATAAATGGCAAATCTTCTGGGGTTGATGTTTATCTTGATTTTCTTCAATTTACGACCAGGATAGGTAGTAAAGTTAGGGGAAGTATAGGTTGCGAGATATCGGGCCTATACAAGTCCTAATCGGCCAAATCCCCACCCTTTGTCCAGGATTACGAGGCCGGGGAGAAGTGGTAGACTAAGTGTTTGTTAAAATGCCCCAACCGACTGAGGAACTGGGAGTCCGAAGTGGGACGCCACTCGGTGATTGTGCCGTGGGCTCCATTGATAGATACCTAGTTGCATTTCCTAGAACACCCTGTAGCAGTATCAAACATGAGACCTAGATAGGACATCCATCTCCTTTCTTTCTTTAATTGATTACTTTTGTATTACTTTTGTCAAACCTCTTCAGCATGATTTCTTTTGCTTTGATTAAATCCTTTAACTCTTGTCTCTTAACGTCATAAATGTCACACGCTTGATTCGCTTCCAATTTTCCATCCTTGAGAACACGACACTCAGGGATCTTCTTCTCCGTTTTATCGCAATCCACACCTCCCACTAAAATAAAAACATCAAAACTACAACACCACTATTATACATAACTATCAAGTAGATCAAAAGACTCCCACTACATAACAATAAATGGCAAATCTTCTGGGGTTGATGTTTATCTTGATTTTCTTCAATTTACGACCAGGATAGGTAGTAAAGTTAGAGGAAGTATAGGTTGCGAGATATCGGGCCTATACGAGTCTTAATCGACCAAATCCCCACCCTTGGTCCGGGATTACGAGGCCGGGGAGAAGTGGTAGACTACGTGTTTGTTTAAAATGCCCCAACCGACTGAGAAACTGGGAGTCCGAACTGTGACGCCACTCGGTGATGGTGCCGTGGGCTCCCTTGATAGATACCTAGTTGCATTGCCTAGAACACCCTGTAGCAGTATCAAACATGAGACCTAGATAGGACATCCATCTTCTTTCTTTCTTTAATTGATTACTTTTGTTTTACTTTGTCAAACCTCTTCAGCATGATTTCTTTTGCTTTGAGTGAATCTTGTAACTCTTGTCTCTTAACATCATAAATGTCACACGCTTGATTCGGTTCCAATTTTCACTCGGGGATCATCTTCTCCGTTTTATCACTATCCACACCTCCCACTAAAACAAAAACATCAAAACTACAACACCACTAATATACATAACTCTCAAGGAGATCAAAAGACTCCCACTACATGGCAATAAATGGCAAATCTTCTGGGGTTGATGTTTATCTTGATTTTCTTCAATTTACGACCAGGATAGGTAGTAAAGTTATGGGAAGTATAGGTTGCGAGATATCGGGCCTATACGAGTCCTAATCGGCCACATCCCCACCCTTGGTCCGGGATTACGAGGCCGGGGAGAAGTGGTAGACTACGTGTTTGTTTAAAATGCCCCAACCGACTGAGAAACTGGGAGTCCGAACTGTGACGCCACTCGGTGATGGTGCCGTGGGCTCCCTTGATAGATACCTAGTTGCATTGCCTAGAACACCCTGTAGCAGTATCAAACATGAGACCTAGATAGGACATCCATCTTCTTTCTTTCTTTAATTGATTACTTTTGTTTTACTTTGTCAAACCTCTTCAGCATGATTTCTTTTGCTTTGAGTGAATCTTGTAACTCTTGTCTCTTAACATCATAAATGTCACACGCTTGATTCGGTTCCAATTTTCACTCGGGGATCATCTTCTCCGTTTTATCACTATCCACACCTCCCACTAAAACAAAAACATCAAAACTACAACACCACTAATATACATAACTCTCAAGGAGATCAAAAGACTCCCACTACATGGCAATAAATGGCAAATCTTCTGGGGTTGATGTTTATCTTGATTTTCTTCAATTTACGACCAGGATAGGTAGTAAAGTTATGGGAAGTATAGGTTGCGAGATATCGGGCCTATACGAGTCCTAATCGGCCACATCCCCACCCTTGGTCCGGGATTACGAGGCCGGGGAGAAGTGGTAGACTACGTGTTTGTTTAAAATGCCCCAACCGACTGAGAAACTGGGAGTCCGAACTGTGACGCCACTCGGTGATGGTGCCGTGGGCTCCCTTGATAGATACCTAGTTGCATTGCCTAGAACACCCTGTAGCAGTATCAAACATGAGACCTAGATAGGACATCCATCTTCTTTCTTTCTTTAATTGATTACTTTTGTTTTACTTTGTCAAACCTCTTCAGCATGATTTCTTTTGCTTTGAGTGAATCTTGTAACTCTTGTCTCTTAACATCATAAATGTCACACGCTTGATTCGGTTCCAATTTTCACTCGGGGATCATCTTCTCCGTTTTATCACTATCCACACCTCCCACTAAAACAAAAACATCAAAACTACAACACCACTAATATACATAACTCTCAAGGAGATCAAAAGACTCCCACTACATGGCAATAAATGGCAAATCTTCTGGGGTTGATGTTTATCTTGATTTTCTTCAATTTACGACCAGGATAGGTAGTAAAGTTATGGGAAGTATAGGTTGCGAGATATCGGGCCTATACGAGTCCTAATCGGCCACATCCCCACCCTTGGTCCGGGATTACGAGGCCGGGGAGAAGTGGTAGACTACGTGTTTGTTTAAAATGCCCCAACCGACTGAGAAACTGGGAGTCCGAACTGTGACGCCACTCGGTGATGGTGCCGTGGGCTCCCTTGATAGATACCTAGTTGCATTGCCTAGAACACCCTGTAGCAGTATCAAACATGAGACCTAGATAGGACATCCATCTTCTTTCTTTCTTTAATTGATTACTTTTGTTTTACTTTGTCAAACCTCTTCAGCATGATTTCTTTTGCTTTGAGTGAATCTTGTAACTCTTGTCTCTTAACATCATAAATGTCACACGCTTGATTCGGTTCCAATTTTCACTCGGGGATCATCTTCTCCGTTTTATCACTATCCACACCTCCCACTAAAACAAAAACATCAAAACTACAACACCACTAATATACATAACTCTCAAGGAGATCAAAAGACTCCCACTACATGGCAATAAATGGCAAATCTTCTGGGGTTGATGTTTATCTTGATTTTCTTCAATTTACGACCAGGATAGGTAGTAAAGTTATGGGAAGTATAGGTTGCGAGATATCGGGCCTATACGAGTCCTAATCGGCCACATCCCCACCCTTGGTCCGGGATTACGAGGCCGGGGAGAAGTGGTAGACTACGTGTTTGTTTAAAATGCCCCAACCGACTGAGAAACTGGGAGTCCGAACTGTGACGCCACTCGGTGATGGTGCCGTGGGCTCCCTTGATAGATACCTAGTTGCATTGCCTAGAACACCCTGTAGCAGTATCAAACATGAGACCTAGATAGGACATCCATCTTCTTTCTTTCTTTAATTGATTACTTTTGTTTTACTTTGTCAAACCTCTTCAGCATGATTTCTTTTGCTTTGAGTGAATCTTGTAACTCTTGTCTCTTAACATCATAAATGTCACACGCTTGATTCGGTTCCAATTTTCACTCGGGGATCATCTTCTCCGTTTTATCACTATCCACACCTCCCACTAAAACAAAAACATCAAAACTACAACACCACTAATATACATAACTCTCAAGGAGATCAAAAGACTCCCACTACATGGCAATAAATGGCAAATCTTCTGGGGTTGATGTTTATCTTGATTTTCTTCAATTTACGACCAGGATAGGTAGTAAAGTTAGGGGAAGTATAGGTTGCGAGATATCGGGCCTATACGAGTCCTAATCGGCCAAATCCCCACCCTTGGTCCGGGATTACGAGGCCGGGGAGAAGTGGTAGACTAAGTGTTTGTTAAAATGCCCCAACCGACTGAGGAACTGGGAGTCCGAAGTGTGACGCCACTCCGTGATGGTGCCGTGGGCTCCCTTGATAGATACCTAGTTGTATTGCCTAAAACAACCTGGAGTAGTATCAAACATGAGACCTAGATAGGACATCCATCTCCTTTCTTTCTTTAATTGATTACTTTTGTACTACTTTTGTCAAACCTCTTCACCATGTTTTCTTTTGCTTTGAGTAAATCCTTTAACTCTTGTCTCTTAACATCATAAATGTCACACGCTTGATTCGCTTCCAATTTTCCATCCTTGAGAACACGACACTCAGGGATCTTCTTCTCCGTTTTATCGCAATCCACACCTCCCACTAAAATAAAAACATCAAAACTACAACACCACTATTATACATAACTATCAAGTAGATCAAAAGACTCCCACTACATAACAATAAATGGCAAATCTTCTGGGGTTGATGTTTATCTTGATTTTCTTCAATTTACGACAAGGATAAGTAGTAAAGTTAGGGGAAGTGTAGGTTGCGAGATATCGGGCCTATACGAGTCCTAATCGGCCAAATCCCCTCCCTTGGTCCCGGATTACGAGACTGGGGAGAAGTGGTAGACCAAGTGTTTGTTAAAATGCGCCAACCGACTGAGGAACTGGGAGTCCAAAGTGTGACGCCACTCGGTGATGGTGCCGTGGGCTCCCTTGATAGATACCTAGTTGCATTGCCTAGAACACCCTGTAGCAGTATCAAACATGAGACCTAGATAGGACATCCATCTTCTTTCTTTCTTTAATTGATTACTTTTGTTTTACTTTGTCAAACCTCTTCAGCATGATTTCTTTTGCTTTGAGTGAATCTTGTAACTCTTGTCTCTTAACATCATAAATGTCACACGCTTGATTCGGTTCCAATTTTCACTCGGGGATCATCTTCTCCGTTTTATCACTATCCACACCTCCCACTAAAACAAAAACATCAAAACTACAACACCACTAATATACATAACTCTCAAGGAGATCAAAAGACTCCCACTACATGGCAATAAATGGCAAATCTTCTGGGGTTGATGTTTATCTTGATTTTCTTCAATTTACGACCAGGATAGGTAGTAAAGTTAGGGGAAGTGTAGGTTGCGAGATATCGGGCCTATACGAGTCCTAATCGGCCAAATCCCCTCCCTTGGTCCCGGATTACGAGACTGGGGAGAAGTGGTAGACCAAGTGTTTGTTAAAATGCGCCAACCGACTGAGGAACTGGGAGTCCAAAGTGTGACGCCACTCGGTGATTGTGCCGTGGGCTCCCTTGATAGATACCTAGTTGCATTACCTAGAACACCCTGTAGCAGTATCAAACATGAGACCTAGATAGGACATGCATCTCCTTTCTTTCTTTAATTGATTACTTTTGTATCACTTTTGTCAAACCTCTTCAGCATGATTTCTTTTGCTTTGAGTGAATCTTGTAACTCTTGTCTCTTAACATCATAAATGTCACACGCTTGATTCGGTTCCAATTTTCACTCGGGGATCATCTTCTCCGTTTTATCACTATCCACACCTCCCACTAAAACAAAAACATCAAAACTACAACACCACTAATATACATAACTCTCAAGGAGATCAAAAGACTCCCACTACATGGCAATAAATGGCAAATCTTCTGGGGTTGATGTTTATCTTGATTTTCTTCAATTTACGACCAGGATAGGTAGTAAAGTTATGGGAAGTATAGGTTGCGAGATATCGGGCCTATACGAGTCCTAATCGGCCACATCCCCACCCTTGGTCCGGGATTACGAGGCCGGGGAGAAGTGGTAGACTAAGTGTTTGTTTAAAATGCCCCAACCGACTGAGGAACTGGGAGTCCGAAGTGTGACGCCACTCGGTGATGGTGCCGTGGGCTCCCTTGATAGATACCTAGTTGCATTGCCTAGAACACCCTGTAGTAGTATCAAACATGAGACCTAGATAGGACATCCATCTCCTTTCTTTCTTTAATTGATTACTTTTGTATTACTTTTGTCAAACCTCTTCACCATGATTTCTTTTGCTTTGATTAAATCCTTTAACTCTTGTCTCTTAACGTCATAAATGTCACACGCTTGATTCGCTTCCAATTTTCCATCCTTGAGAACACGACACTCGGGGATCTTCTTCTCCGTTTTATCACAATCCACACCTCCCACTAAAATCAAAACATCAAAACTACAACACCACTAATATACATAACTCTCAAGTAGATCAAAAGACTCCCACTACATAGCAATAAATGGCAAATCTTTTGGGGTTGATGTTTATCTTGATTTTCATCAATTTACGACCAGGATAGGTAGTAAAGTTAGGGGAAGTATAGGTTGCGATATATCGGGCCTATACGAGTCTTAATCGGCCAAATCCCCTCCCTTGGTCCGGGATTACGAGGCCGGGGAGAAGTGGTAGACTACGTGTTTGTTTAAAATGCCCCAACCGACTGAGAAACTGGGAGTCCGAACTGTGACGCCACTCGGTGATGGTGCCGTGGGCTCCCTTGATAGATACCTAGTTGCATTGCCTAGAACACCCTGTAGCAGTATCAAACATGAGACCTAGATAGGACATCCATCTTCTTTCTTTCTTTAATTGATTACTTTTGTTTTACTTTGTCAAACCTCTTCAGCATGATTTCTTTTGCTTTGAGTGAATCTTGTAACTCTTGTCTCTTAACATCATAAATGTCACACGCTTGATTCGGTTCCAATTTTCACTCGGGGATCATCTTCTCTGTTTTATCACTATCCACACCTCCCACTAAAACAAAAACATCAAAACTACAACACCACTAATATACATAACTCTCAAGGAGATCAAAAGACTCCCACTACATGGCAATAAATGGCAAATCTTCTGGGGTTGATGTTTATCTTGATTTTCTTCAATTTACGACCAGGATAGGTAGTAAAGTTAGGGGAAGTATAGGTTGCGAGATATCGGGCCTATACGAGTCTTAATCGGCCAAATCCCCACCCTTGGTCCGGGATTACGAGGCCGGGGAGAAGTGGTAGACCAAGTGTTTGTTAAAATGCGCCAACCGACTGAGGAATTGGGAGTCCGAAGTGGGACGTCAGTCGGTGATTGTGCCGTGGGCTCCATTGATAGATACCTAGTTGCATTACCTAGAACACCCTGTAGCAGTATCAAACATGAGAACTAGATAGGACATCCATCTCCTTTCTTTCTTTAATTGATTACTTTTGTATTACTTTTGTCAAACCTCTTCACCATGTTTTCTTTTGCTTTGAGTAAATCTTGTAACTCTTGTCTCTTAACATCATAAATGTCACACGCTTGATTCGCTTCCAATTTTCCATCCTTGAGAACACGACACTCAGGGATCTTCTTCTCCGTTTTATCGCAATCCACACCTCCCACTAAAATAAAAACATCAAAACTACAACACCACTATTATACATAAGTATCAAGTAGATCAAAAGACTCCCACTACATAGCAATAAATGGCAAATCTTCTGGGGTTGATGTTTATCTTGATTTTCTTCAATTTACGACCAGGATAGGTAGTAAAGTTAGGGGAAGTATAGGTTTCGAGATATCGGGCCTATACGAGTCCTAATCGGCCAAATCCCTTCCCTTGGTCCCGGATTACGAGACTGGGGAGAAGTGGTAGACTATGTGTTTATTAAAATGCCCGAACCGACTGAGAAACTGGGAGTCCGAAGTGTGACGCCACTCCGTGATGGTGCCGTGGGCTCCCTTGATAGATACCTAGTTGCATTGCCTAGAACACCCTGTAGCAGTATCAAACATGAGACCTAGATAGGACATCCATCTCCATTCTTTCTTTAATTGATTACTTTTGTATTACTTTTGTCAAACTCTTCAGCATGATTTCTTTTGCTTTGAGTGAATCTTGTAACTCTTGTCTCTTAACATCATAAATGTCACACGCTTGATNGTGTTTGTTAAAATGCCCCAACCGACTGAGGAACTGGGAGTCCGAAGTGTGACGCCACTCCGTGATGGTGCCGTGGGCTCCCTTGATAGATACCTAGTTGCATTGTCTAGAACACCCTGTAGCAGTATCAAACATGAGACCTAGATAGGACATGCATCTCCTTTCTTTCTTTAATTGATTACTTTTGTATTACTTTTGTCAAACCTCTTCAGCATGATTTCTTTTGCTTTGATTAAATCCTTTAACTCTTGTCTCTTAACGTCATAAATGTCACACGCTTGATTCGCTTCCAATTTTCCATCCTTGAGAACACGACACTTGGGGATCTTCTTCTCCGTTTTATCACAATCAACAACTCCCACTAAAATCAAAACATCAAAACTACAACACCACTAATATACATAACTCTCAAGTAGATCAAAAGACTCCCACTACATAGCAATAAATGGCAAATCTTCTGGGGTTGATGTTTATCTTGATTTTCTTCAATTTACGACCAGGATAGGTAGTAAAGTTAGGGGAAGTATAGGTTGCGAGATATCGGGCCTATACGAGTCCTAATCGGCCAAATCCCCACCCTTGGTCCCGGATTACGAGGCCGGGGAGAAGTGGTAGACTAAGTGTTTGTTAAAATGCCCCAACCGACTGAGGAACTGGGAGTCCGAAGTGTGACGCCACTCCGTGATCGTGCCGTGGGCTCCCTTGATAGACACCTACTTGCATTTCCTAGAACACCCTCTTGCAGTATCAAACATGAGATCTAGATAGGAAATCCATCTCCTTTCATTCTTTAATTGATTACTTTTGTTTTACTTTTGTCAAACCTCTTCACCATGATTTCTTTTGCTTTGAATGAATCTTGTAACTCTTGTCTCTTAACACCATAAATGTCACACGCTTGATTCGGTTCCAATTTTCCATCCTTGAGAACACGACACTTGGGGATCTTATCCACACCTCCCACTAAAACAAAAACATCAAAACTACAACACCACTAATATACATAACTCTCAAGTAGATCAAAAGACTCCCACTACATAGCAATAAATGGCAAATCTTCTGGGGTTGATGTCTATCTTGATTTTCTTCAATTTACGACCAGGATAGGTAGTAAAGTTAGGGGAAGTATAGGTTGCGAGATATCGGGCCTATACGAGTCCTAATCGGCCAAATCCCCACCCTTGGTCAGGGATTACGAGGCCGGGGAGAAGTGGTAGACTAAGTGTTTGTTAAAATGCCCAACCGGCTGAGGAACTGGGAGTCCGAAGTGTGACGCCACTCCGTGATCGTGCCGTGGGCTCCCTTGATAGATACCTACTTGCATTTCCTAGAACACCCTCTAGCAGTATCAAACATGAGACCTAGATAGGAAATCCATCTCCTTTCATTCTTTAATTGATTACTTTTGTTTTACTTTTGTCAAACCTCTTCACCATGATTTCTTTTGCTTTGAATGAATCTTGTAACTCTTGTCTCTTAACATCATAAATGTCACACGCTTGATTCGGTTCCAATTTTCCATCCCTGATAACACGACACTCGGGGATCTTCTTCTCCGTTTTATCACTATCCACACCACTTACTAAAACCAAAACATCAATTCTACAACAACACTAATATACATAACTCTCAAGGAGATCAAAACACTCCCACTACATGGCAATAAATGGCAAATCTTCTAGGGTTGATATTTATCTTGGTTTTCTTCAATTTACGACCAGGATAGCTAGTAAAGTTAGGGGAAGTATAGGTTGCGAGATATCGGGCCTATACGAGTCCTAATCGGCCAAATCCCCACCCTTGGTCAGGGATTACGAGGCCGGGGAGAAGTGGTAGACTAAGTGTTTGTTAAAATGCGCCAACCGACTGAGGAATTGGGAGTCCGAAGTGGGACGCCAGTCGGTGACTGTGCCGTGGGCTCCATTGATAGATACCTAGTTGCATTACCTAGAACACCCTGTAGCAGTATCAAACATGAGAACTAGATAAGACATCCATCTCCTTTCTTTCTTTAATTGATTACTTTTGTATTACTTTTGTCAAACCTCTTCAGCATGATTTCTTTTGCTTTGATTAAATCCTTTAACTCTTGTCTCTTAACGTCATAAATGTCACACGCTTGATTCGCTTCCAATTTTCCATCCTTGAGAACACGACACTCAGGGATCTTCTTCTCCGTTTTATCGCAATCCACACCTCCCACTAAAATAAAAACATCAAAACTACAACACCACTATTATACATAACTATCAAGTAGATCAAAAGACTCCCACTACATAGCAATAAATGGCAAATCTTCTGGGGTTGATGTTTATCTTGATTTTCTTCAATTTACGACCAGGATAGGTTGTAAAGTTAGGGGAAGTATAGGTTGCGAGATATCGGGCCTATACGAGTCCTAATCGACCAAATCCCAACCCTTGGTCCGGAATTACGAGGCCGGGGAGAAGTGGTAGACTAAGTGTTTGTTAAAATGCCCCAACCGACTGAGGAACTGGGAGTCCGAAGTGTGACGCCACTCCGTGATGGTGCCGTGGGCTCCCTTGATAGATACCTACTTGCATTTCCTAGAACACCCTGTAGCAGTATCAAACATGAGACCTAGATAGGACATCCATCTCCTTTCTTTCTTTAATTGATTACTTTTGTTTTACTTTTGTCAAACCTCTTCACCATGATTTCTTTTGCTTTGAATGAATCTTGTAACTCTTGTCTCTTAACACCATCAATGTCACACGCTTGATTCGGTTCCAATTTTCCATTCTTGAGAACACGACACTTGGGGATCTTCTTCTCCGTTTTATCACAATCAACAACTCCCACTAAAATCAAAACATCAAAACTACAACACCACTAATATACATAACTCTCAAGTAGATCAAAAGACTCCCACTACACAGCAATAAATGGCAAATCTTCTTGGGTTGATGTTTATCTTGATTTTCTTCAATTTACGACCAGGATAGGTAGTAAAGTTAGGGGAAGTATAGGTTGCGAGATATCGGGCCTATACGAGTCCTAATCGGCCAAATCCCCACCCTTGGTCCGGGATTACGAGGCCGGGGAGAAGTGGTAGACTAAGTGTTTGTTAAAATTCCCCAACCGACTGAGGAACTGGGAGTCCGAAGTGTGACGCCACTCCGTGATCGTGCCGTGGGCTCCCTTGATAGATACCTACTTGCATTTCCTAGAACACCCTCTAGCAGTATCAAACATGAGACCTAGATAGGAAATCCATCTCCTTTCATTCTTTAATTGATTACTTTTGTTTTACTTTTGTCAAACCTCTTCACCATGATTTCTTTTGCTTTGAATGAATCTTGTAACTCTTGTCTCTTAACATCATAAATGTCACACGCTTGATTCTGTTCCAATTTTCCATCCCTGATAACAAGACACTCGGGGATCTTCTTCTCCGTTTTACCACTATCCACACCACTTACTAAAACCAAAACATCAATACTACAACAACACTAATATACATAACTCTCAAGGAGATCAAAACACTCCCACTACATGGCAATAAATGGCAAATCTTTTAGGGTTGATATTTATCTTGGTTTTCTTCAATTTACGACCAGGATAGCTAGTAAAGTTAGGGGAAGTATAGGTTGCGATATATCGGGCCTATACGAGTCTTAATCGGCCAAATCCCCACCCTTGGTCCGGGATTACGAGGCCGGGGAGAAGTGGTAGACCCCCTTGGTCCGGGATTACGAGGCCGGGGAGAAGTGGTAGACCACCTTGGTCCGGGATTACGAGGCCGGGGAGAAGTGGTAGACCAAGTGTTTGTTAAAATGCGCCAACCGACTGAGGAATTGGGAGTCCGAAGTGGGACGCCAGTCGGTGATTGTGCCGTGGGCTCCATTGATAGATACCTAGTTGCATTACCTAGAACACCCTGTAGCAGTATCAAACATGAGAACTAGATAGGACATCCATCTCCTTTCTTTCTTTAATTGATTACTTTTGTTTTACTTTTGTCAAACCTCTTCACCATGATTTCTTTTGCTTTGAGTAAATCCTTTAACTCTTGTCTCTTAACATCATAAATGTCACACGCTTGATTCGCTTCCAATTTTCCATCCTTTAGAACACGACACTCGGGGATCTTCTTCTCCGTTTTATCACAATCCACACCTCCCACTAAAATAAAACATCAAAACTACAACACCACTAATATACATAACTCTCAAGTAGATCAAAAGACTCCCACTACATAGCAATAAATGGCAAATCTTCTGGGGTTGATGTTTATCTTGATTTTCTTCAATTTACGACCAGGATAGGTAGTAAAGTTAGGGGAAGTATAGGTTGCGAGATATCGGGCCTATACGAGTCCTAATCGGCCAAAGCCCCACCCTTGGTCCGGGATTACGAGGCCGGGGAGAAGTGGTAGACTAAGTGTTTGTTAAAATGCGCCAACCGACTGAGGAATTGGGAGTCCGAAGTGGGACGCCAGTCGGTGATTGTGCCGTGGGCTCCATTGATAGATACCTAGTTGCATTGCCTAGAACACCCTGTAGCAGTATCAAACATGAGACCTAGATAGGACATCCATCTCCTTTTTTTCTGTAATTGATTACTTTTGTTTTACTTTTGTCAATTCTCTTCAGCATGATTTCTTTTGCTTTGAATGAATCTTGTAACTCTTGACTCTTAACATCATAAATGTCACACGCTTGATTCGGTTTCAATTTTTCATCCCTGATAACACGACACTTAGGGAACTTCTTCTCCGTTTTATCACTATCCACACCACCCACTAAAACCAAAACATCAATACTACAACAACACTAATATACATAACTCTCAATGAGATCAAAAGACTCCCACTACATGGCAATAAATGGCAAATCTTCTGGGGTTGATGTTTATCTTGATTTTCTTCAATTTACGACCAGAATAGCTAGTAAAGTTAGGGGAAGTGTAGGTTGCGATATATCGGGTCTATACGAGTCCTAATCGGCCAAAGCCCCACCCTTGGTCCGGGATTACGAGGCCGGGGAGAAGTGGTAGACCAAGTGTTTGTTAAAATGCGCCAACCGATTGAGGAACTGGGAGTCCGAAGTGGGACGCCACTCGGTGATTGTGCCGTGGGCTCCATTGGTAGATACCTAGTTGCATTTTCTAGAACACCCTGTAGCAGTATCAAACATGAGACCTAGATAGGACATCCATCACCTTTCTTTCTTTAATTGATTACTTTTGTTTTACTTTTGTCAAACCTTTTCACCATGATTTCTTTTGCTTTTAGTAAATCATTTAATTCTTGTCTCTTAACATCATAAATGTCACACGCTTGATTCGCTTCCAATTTTCTATCCTTGAGAACACGACACTCGCGGATCTTCTTCTCCGTTTTATCACAATCAACAACTCCCACTAAAATCAATACATCAAAACTACAACACCACTAATATACATAACTCTCAAGTAGATCAAAAGACTCCCACTACATAGCAATAAATGGCAAATCTTCTGGGGTTGATGTTTATCTTGATTTTCTTCAATTTACGACCAGGATAGGTAGTAAAGTTAGGGGAAGTATAGGTTGCGAGATATCGGGCCTATACGAGTCCTAATCGACCAAATCCCCACCCTTGGTCCGGGATTACGAGGCCGTGGAGAAGTGGTAGACTAAGTGTTTGTTAAAATGCCCCAACCGACTGAGGAACTGGGAGTCCGAAGTGTGACGCCACTCGGTGATGGTGCCGTGGGCTCCCTTGATAGATACCTATTTGCATTTCCTAGAACACCCTCTAGCAGTATCAAACATGAGACCTAGATAGGACATCCATCACCTTTCTTTCTTTAATTGATTACTTTTGTTTTACTTTTGTCAAACCTCTTCACCATGTTTTCTTTTGCTTTGAGTAAATCCTTTAACTCTTGTCTCTTAACATCATAAATGTCACACGCTTGATTCGCTTCCAATTTTCTATCCTTGAGAACACGACACTCGCGGATCTTCTTCACCGTTTTATCACAATCAACAACTCCCACTAAAATAAAAACATCAAAACTACAACACCACTATTATATATAACTATCAAGTAGATCAAAAGACTCCCAGTACATAGCAATAAATGGCAAATCTTCTGGGTTGATGTTTATCTTGATTTTCTTCAATTTACGACCAGGAGGGTTGATGTTTATCTTGATTTTCTTCAATTTACGACCAGGATAGGTGATGTTTATCTTGATTTTCTTCAATTTACGACCAGGATAGGTAGTAAAGTTAGGGGAAGTGTAGGTTGCGAGATATCGGGAGGTAGTAAAGTTAGGGGAAGTGTAGGTTGCGAGATATCGGGCCTATACGAGTCCTAATCGGCCAAATCCCCTCCCTTGGTCCCGGATTACGAGACTAGGGAGAAGTGGTAGACTATGTGTTTGTTAAAATGCCCCAACCGACTGAGGAACTGGGAGTCCAAAGTGTGACGCCACTCGGTGATAGTGCCGTGGGCTCCCTTGATAGATACCTAGTTGCATTGCCTAGAACACCCTGTAGCAGTATCAAACATGAGACCTAGATAGGACATCCATCTCCTTTCTTTCTTTAATTGATTACTTTTGTATTACTTTTGTCAAATCTCTTCACCATGATTTCTTTTGCTTTGATTAAATCCTTTAACTCTTGTCTCTTAACGTTATAAATGTCACACGCTTGATTCGCTTCCAATTTTCCATCCTTATAAATGTCACACGCTTGATTCGCTTCCAATTTTCCATCCTTGAGAACACGACACGCTTGATTCGCTTCCAATTTTCCATCCTTGAGAACACGACACTCAGGGATCTTCTTCTCCGTTTTATCACAATCAACACCTCCCACTAAAATCAAAATATCAAAACTACAACACCACTAATATACATAACTCTCAAGTAGATCAAAAGACTCCCACTACATAGCAATAAATGGCAAATCTTCTGGGGTTGATGTTTATCTTGATTTTCTTCAATTTACGACCAGGATAGGTAGTAAAGTTAGGGGAAGTATAGGTTGCGAGATATCGGGCCTATACGAGTCCTAATCGGCCAAATCCCCACCCTTGGTCCGGGATTACGAGGCCGGGGAGAAGTGGTAGACTAAGTGTTTGTTAAAATGCCCCAACCGACTGAGGAACTGGGAGTCCGAAGTGGGACGCCACTCGGTGATTGTGCCGTGGGCTCCGTTGATAGATACCTAGTTGCATTTCCTAGAACACCCTGTAGCAGTATCAAACATGAGAACTAGATAGGACATCCATCTCCTTTCTTTCTTTAATTGATTACTTTTGTTTTACTTTTGTCAAACCTCTTCTGCATGATTTCTTTTGCTTTGAATGAATCTTGTAACTCTTGACTCTTAACATCATAAATGTCACACGCTTGATTCGGTTTCAATTTTCCATCCCTGATAACACGACACTTAGGGAACTTCTTCTCCGTTTTATCACTATCCACACCACCCACTAAAACCAAAACATCAATACTACAACAACACTAATATACATAACTCTCAATGAGATCAAAAGACTCCCACTACATTGCAATAAATGGCAAATCTTCTGGGGTTGATGTTTATCTTGATTTTCTTCAATTTACGACCAGGATAGGTAGTAAAGTTAGGGGAAGTATAGGTTGCGAGATATCGGGCCTATACGAGTCCTAATCGGCCAAATCCCCACCCTTGGTCCGGGATTACGAGGCCGGGGAGAAGTGGTAGACTAAGTGTTTTTTAAAATGCCCCAACCGACTGAGGAACTGGGAGTCCGAAGTGGGACGCCACTCGGTGATTGTGCCGTGGGCTCCGTTGATAGATACCTAGTTGCATTTCCTAGAACACCCTGTAGCAGTATCAAACATGAGACCTAGATAGGACATCCATCTCCTTTCTTTCTTTAATTGATTACTTTTGTTTTACTTTTGTCAAACCTCTTCACCATGATTTCTTTTGCTTTGAGTGAATCTTGTAACTCTTGTCTCTTAACATCATAAAAGTCACACGCTTGATTCGGTTCCAATTTTCCATCCCTGAGAACACGACACTCGGGGATCTTCTTCTCCGTTTTATCACTATCCACACCTCCCACTAAAACCAAAACATCAAAACTACAATACCACTAATATACATAACTCTCAAGGAGATCAAAAGACTCCCACTACATGGCAATAAATGGCAAATCTTCTGGGGTTGATGTTTATCTTGATTTTCTTCAATTTACGACCAGGATAGGTAGTAAAGTTAGGGGAAGTATAGGTTGCGAGATATCGGGCCTATACGAGTCCTAATCGGCCACATCCCCACCCTTGGTCCGGGATTACGAGGCCGGGGAGAAGTGGTAGACTAAGTGTTTGTTTAAAATGCCCCAACCGACTGAGGAACTGGGAGTCCGAACTGTGACGCCACTCGGTGATGGTGCCGTGGGCTCCCTTGATAGATACCTAGTTGCATTGCCTAGAACACCCTGTAGCAGTATCAAACATGAGACCTAGATAGGACATCCATCTTCTTTCTTTCTTTAATTGATTACTTTTGTTTTACTTTGTCAAACCTCTTCAGCATGATTTCTTTTGCTTTGAGTGAATCTTGTAACTCTTGTCTCTTAACATCATAAATGTCACACGCTTGATTCGGTTCCAATTTTCACTCGGGGATCATCTTCTCCGTTTTATCACTATCCACACCTCCCACTAAAACAAAAACATCAAAACTACAACACCACTAATATACATAACTCTCAAGGAGATCAAAAGACTCCCACTACATGGCAATAAATGGCAACTCTTCTGGGGTTGATGTTTATCTTGATTTTCTTCAATTTACGACCAGGATAGGTAGTAAAGTTAGGGGAAGTATAGGTTGCGAGATATCGGGCCTATACGAGTCCTAATCGGCCACATCCCCACCCTTGGTCCGGGATTACGAGGCCGGGGAGAAGTGGTAGACTAAGTGTTTGTTTAAAATGCCCCAACCGACTGAGGAACTGGGAGTCCGAAGTGTGACGCCACTCGGTGATGGTGCCGTGGGCTCCCTTGATAGATACCTAGTTGCATTACCTAGAACACCATGTAGTAGTATTAAACATGAGACCTAGATAGGACATCCATCTCCTTTCTTTCTTTAATTGATTACTTTTGTTTTACTTTTGTCAAACCTCTTCATCATGATTTCTTTTGCTTTGAGTGAATCTTGTAACTCTTGTCTCTTAACATCATAAATGTCACACGCTTGATTCAGTTCCAATTTTCCATCCCTGAGAACACGACACTCGGGGATCTTCTTCTATGTTTTATCACTATCCACACCTCCCACTAAAACCAAAACATCAAAACTACAATACCACTAATATACATAACTCTCAAGGAGATCAAAAGACTCCCACTACATGGCAATAAATGGCAAATCTTCTGGGGTTGATGTTTATCTTGATTTTCTTCAATTTACGACCAGGATAGGTAGTAAAGTTAGGGGAAGTATAGGTTGCGAGATATCGGGCCTATACGAGTCCTAATCGGCCACATCCCCACCCTTGGTCCGGGATTACGAGGCCGGGGAGAAGTGGTAGACTAAGTGTTTGTTTAAAATGCCCCAACCGACTGAGGAACTGGGAGTCCGAAGTGTGACGCCACTCGGTGATGGTGCCGTGGGCTCCCTTGATAGATACCTAGTTGCATTGCCTAGAACACCCTGTAGCAGTATCAAACATGAGACCTAGATAGGACATCCATCTTCTTTCTTTCTTTAATTGATTACTTTTGTTTTACTTTGTCAAACCTCTTCAGCATGATTTCTTTTGCTTTGAGTGAATCTTGTAACTCTTGTCTCTTAACATCATAAATGTCACACGCTTGATTCGGTTCCAATTTTCACTCGGGGATCATCTTCTCCGTTTTATCACTATCCACACCTCCCACTAAAACAAAAACATCAAAACTACAACACCACTAATATACATAACTCTCAAGGAGATCAAAAGACTCCCACTACATGGCAATAAATGGCAAATCTTCTGGGGTTGATGTTTATCTTGATTTTCTTCAATTTACGACCAGGATAGGTAGTAAAGTTAGGGGAAGTATAGGTTGCGAGATATCGGGCCTATACGAGTACTAATCGGCCAAATCCCCACCCTTGGTCCGGAATTACGAGGCCGGGGAGAAGTGGTAGACTAAGTGTTTGTTAAAATGCCCCAACCGACTGAGAAACTGGGAGTCCGAAGTGTGACGCCACTCCGTGATGGTGCCGTGGGCTCCCTTGATAGATACCTAGTTGCATTGCCTAGAACACCCTGTAGCAGTATCAAACATGAGACCTAGATAGGACATGCATCTCCTTTCTTTCTGTAATTGATTACTTTTGTTTTACTTTTGTCAAACCTCTTCAGCATGATTTCTTTTGCTTTGAATGAATCTTGTAACTCTTGACTCTTAACATCATAAATGTCACACGCTTGATTCGCTTCCAATTTTCCATCCTTTAGAACACGACCCTCGGGGATCTTCTTCTCCGTTTTATCACAATCCACACCTCCCACTAAAATCAAAACATCAAAACTACAACACCACTAATATACATAACTCTCAAGTAGATCAAAAGACTCCCACTACATAGCAATAAATGGCAAATCTTCTGGGGTTGATGTTTATCTTGATTTTCTTCAATTTACGACCAGGATAGGGAGTAAAGTTAGGGGAAGTATAGGTTGCGAGATATCGGGCCTATACGAGTCCTAATCGGCCAAATCCCCACCCTTGGTCCGGAATTACGAGGCCGGGGAGAAGTGGTAGACTAAGTGTTTGTTAAAATGCCCCAACCGACTGAGAAACTGGGAGTCCGAAGTGTGACGCCACTCCGTGATGGTGCCGTGGGCTCATTTGATAGATACCAACTTGCATTGCCTAGAACACCCTGTAGCAGTATCAAACATGAGACCTAGATAGGACATGCATCTCCTTTCTTTCTGTAATTGATTACTTTTGTTTTACTTTTGTCAAACCTCTTCAGCATGATTTCTTTTGCTTTGAATGAATCTTGTAACTCTTGACTCTTAACATCATAAATGTCACACGCTTGATTCGGTTTCAATTTTCCATCCCTGATAACACGACACTTAGGGAACTTCTTCTCCGTTTTATCACTATCCACACCACCCACTAAAACCAAAACATCAATACTACAACAACACTAATATACATAACTCTCAATGAGATCAAAAGACTCCCACTACATTGCAATAAATGGCAAATCTTCTGGGTTGATGTTTATCTTGATTTTCTTCAATTTACGACCAGGATAGGTAGTAAAGTTAGGGGAAGTATAGGTTGCGAGATATCGGGCCTATACGAGTCCTAATCGGCCAAATCCCCACCCTTGGTCCGGGATTACGAGGCCGGGGAGAAGTGGTAGACTAAGTGTTTGTTAAAATGCCCCAACCGACTGAGGAACTGGGAGTCCGAAGTGGGACGCCACTCGGTGATTGTGCCGTGGGCTCCGTTGATAGATACCTAGTTGCATTTCCTAGAACACCCTGTAACAGTATCAAACATGAGAACTAGATAGGACATCCATCTCCTTTCTTTCTTTAATTGATTACTTTTGTTTTACTTTTGTCAAACCTCTTCACCATGATCTCTTTTGCTTTGAATGGATCTTGTAACTCTTGTCTCTTAACATCATAAATGTCACACGCTTGATTCGCTTCCAATTTTCCATCCTTTAGAACACGACCCTCGGGGATCTTCTTCTCCGTTTTATCACAATCCACACCTCCCACTAAAATAAAACATCAAAACTACAACACCACTAATATACATAACTCTCAAGTAGATCAAAAGACTCCCACTACATAGCAATAAATGGCAAATCTTCTGGGGTTGATGTTTATCTTGATTTTCTTCAATTTACGACCAGGATAGGTAGTAAAGTTAGGGGAAGTATAGGTTGCGAGATATCGGGCCTATACGAGTCCTAATCGGCCACATCCCCACCCTTGGTCCGGGATTACGAGGCCGGGGAGAAGTGGTAGACTAAGTGTTTGTTTAAAATGCCCCAACCGACTGAGAAACTGGGAGTCCGAACTGTGACGCCACTCGGTGATGGTGCCGTGGGCTCCCTTGATAGATACCTAGTTGCATTGCCTAGAACACCCTGTAGCAGTATCAAACATGAGACCTAGATAGGACATCCATCTCCTTTTTTTCTGTAATTGATTACTTTTGTTTTACTTTTGTCAAATCTCTTCAGCATGATTTCTTTTGCTTTGAATGAATCTTGTAACTCTTGACTCTTAACATCATAAATGTCACACGCTTGATTCGGTTTCAATTTTCCATCCCTGATAACACGACACTTAGGGAACTTCTTCTCCGTTTTATCACTATCCACACCACCCACTAAAACCAAAACATCAATACTACAACAACACTAATATACATAACTCTCAATGAGATCAAAAGACTCCCACTACATTGCAATAAATGGCAAATCTTCTGGGGTTGATGTTTATCTTGATTTTCTTCAATTTACGACCAGGATAGGTAGTAAAGTTAGGGGAAGTATAGGTTGCGAGATATCGGGCCTATACGAGTCCTAATCGGCCAAATCCCCACCCTTGGTCCGGGATTACGAGGCCGGGGAGAAGTGGTAGACCAAGTGTTTGTTAAAATGCGCCAACCGACTGAGGAACTGGGAGTCCGAAGTGGGACGCCACTCGGTGATTGTGCCGTGGGCTCCATTGGTAGATACCTAGTTGCATTTTCTAGAACACCTGTAGCAGTATCAAACATGAGACCTAGATAGGACATCCATCTTCTTTCTTTCTTTAATTGATTACTTTTGTTTTACTTTGTCAAACCTCTTCAGCATGATTTCTTTTGCTTTGAGTGAATCTTGTAACTCTTGTCTCTTAACATCATAAATGTCACACGCTTGATTCGGTTCCAATTTTCACTCGGGGATCATCTTCTCCGTTTTATCACTATCCACACCTCCCACTAAAACAAAAACATCAAAACTACAACACCACTAATATACATAACTCTCAAGGAGATCAAAAGACTCCCACTACATGGCAATAAATGGCAAATCTTCTGGGGTTGATGTTTATCTTGATTTTCTTCAATTTACGACCAGGATAGGTAGTAAAGTTATGGGAAGTATAGGTTGCGAGATATCGGGCCTATACGAGTCCTAATCGGCCACATCCCCACCCTTGGTCCGGGATTACGAGGCCGGGGAGAAGTGGTAGACTACGTGTTTGTTTAAAATGCCCCAACCGACTGAGAAACTGGGAGTCCGAACTGTGACGCCACTCGGTGATGGTGCCGTGGGCTCCCTTGATAGATACCTAGTTGCATTGCCTAGAACACCCTGTAGCAGTATCAAACATGAGACCTAGATAGGACATCCATCTTCTTTCTTTCTTTAATTGATTACTTTTGTTTTACTTTGTCAAACCTCTTCAGCATGATTTCTTTTGCTTTGAGTGAATCTTGTAACTCTTGTCTCTTAACATCATAAATGTCACACGCTTGATTCGGTTCCAATTTTCACTCGGGGATCATCTTCTCCGTTTTATCACTATCCACACCTCCCACTAAAACAAAAACATCAAAACTACAACACCACTAATATACATAACTCTCAAGGAGATCAAAAGACTCCCACTACATGGCAATAAATGGCAAATCTTCTGGGGTTGATGTTTATCTTGATTTTCTTCAATTTACGACCAGGATAGGTAGTAAAGTTATGGGAAGTATAGGTTGCGAGATATCGGGCCTATACGAGTCCTAATCGGCCACATCCCCACCCTTGGTCCGGGATTACGAGGCCGGGGAGAAGTGGTAGACTACGTGTTTGTTTAAAATGCCCCAACCGACTGAGAAACTGGGAGTCCGAACTGTGACGCCACTCGGTGATGGTGCCGTGGGCTCCCTTGATAGATACCTAGTTGCATTGCCTAGAACACCCTGTAGCAGTATCAAACATGAGACCTAGATAGGACATCCATCTTCTTTCTTTCTTTAATTGATTACTTTTGTTTTACTTTGTCAAACCTCTTCAGCATGATTTCTTTTGCTTTGAGTGAATCTTGTAACTCTTGTCTCTTAACATCATAAATGTCACACGCTTGATTCGGTTCCAATTTTCACTCGGGGATCATCTTCTCCGTTTTATCACTATCCACACCTCCCACTAAAACAAAAACATCAAAACTACAACACCACTAATATACATAACTCTCAAGGAGATCAAAAGACTCCCACTACATGGCAATAAATGGCAAATCTTCTGGGGTTGATGTTTATCTTGATTTTCTTCAATTTACGACCAGGATAGGTAGTAAAGTTATGGGAAGTATAGGTTGCGAGATATCGGGCCTATACGAGTCCTAATCGGCCACATCCCCACCCTTGGTCCGGGATTACGAGGCCGGGGAGAAGTGGTAGACTACGTGTTTGTTTAAAATGCCCCAACCGACTGAGAAACTGGGAGTCCGAACTGTGACGCCACTCGGTGATGGTGCCGTGGGCTCCCTTGATAGATACCTAGTTGCATTGCCTAGAACACCCTGTAGCAGTATCAAACATGAGACCTAGATAGGACATCCATCTTCTTTCTTTCTTTAATTGATTACTTTTGTTTTACTTTGTCAAACCTCTTCAGCATGATTTCTTTTGCTTTGAGTGAATCTTGTAACTCTTGTCTCTTAACATCATAAATGTCACACGCTTGATTCGGTTCCAATTTTCACTCGGGGATCATCTTCTCTGTTTTATCACTATCCACACCTCCCACTAAAACAAAAACATCAAAACTACAACACCACTAATATACATAACTCTCAAGGAGATCAAAAGACTCCCACTACATGGCAATAAATGGCAAATCTTCTGGGGTTGATGTTTATCTTGATTTTCTTCAATTTACGACCAGGATAGGTAGTAAAGTTAGGGGAAGTATAGGTTGCGAGATATCGGGCCTATACGAGTCCTAATCGGCCAAATCCCCACCCTTGGTCCGGAATTACGAGGCCAGGGAGAAGTGGTAGACTAAGTGTTTGTTAAAATGCCCAACCGACTGAGAAACTGGGAGTCCGAAGTGTGACGCCACTCCGTGATGGTGCCGTGGGCTCACTTGATAGATACCAACTTGCATTGCCTAGAACACCCTGTAGCAGTATCAAACATGAGACCTAGATAGGACATCCATCTCCTTTCTTTCTGTAATTGATTACTTTTGTTTTACTTTTGTCAAACCTCTTCAGCATGATTTCTTTTGCTTTGAATGAATCTTGTAACTCTTGACTCTTAACATCATAAATGTCACACGCTTGATTCGGTTTCAATTTTCCATCCCTGATAACACTACACTTAGGGAACTTCTTCTCCGTTTTATCACTATCCACACCACACTTAGGGAACTTCTTCTCCGTTTTATCACTATCCACACCACCCACTAAAACAAAAACATCAATACTACAACAACACTAATATACATAACTCTCAATGAGATCAAAAGACTCCCACTACATTGCAATAAATGGCAAATCTTCTGGGGTTGATGTTTATCTTGATTTTCTTCAATTTACGACCAGGATAGGTAGTAAAGTTAGGGGAAGTATAGGTTGCGAGATATCGGGCCTATACGAGTCCTAATCGGCCAAATCCCCACCCTTGGTCCGGGATTACGAGGCCGGGGAGAAGTGGTAGACTAAGTGTTTGTTAAAATGCCCCAACCGACTGAGGAACTGGGAGTCCGAAGTGGGACGCCACTCGGTGATTGTGCCGTGGGCTCCATTGATAGATACCTAGTTGCATTTCCTAGAACACCCTGTAGCAGTATCAAACATGAGACCTAGATAGGACATCCATCTCCTTTCTTTCTTTAATTGATTACTTTTGTTTTACTTTTGTCAAACCTCTTCACCATGATTTCTTTTGCTTTGA
>NC_044921.1:124637-125517 GCF_003576645.1 Ipomoea triloba | reverse complement strand
TGGGGTTGATGTTTATCTTGATTTTCTTCAATTTACGACCAGGATAGGTAGTAAAGTTAGGGGAAGTATAGGTTGCGAGATATCGGGCCTATACGAGTCCTAATCGGCCAAATCCCCACCCTTGGTTCGGGATTACGAGGCCGGGGAGAAGTGGTAGACTAAGTGTTTGTTTAAAATGCCCCAACCGACTGAGAAACTGGGAGTCCGAACTGTGACGCCACTCGGTGATGGTGCCGTGGGCTCCCTTGATAGATACCTAGTTGCATTGCCTAGAACACCCTGTAGCAGTATCAAACATGAGACCTAGATAGGACATCCATCTTCTTTCTTTCTTTAATTGATTACTTTTGTTTTACTTTGTCAAACCTCTTCAGCATGATTTCTTTTGCTTTGAGTGAATCTTGTAACTCTTGTCTCTTAACATCATAAATGTCACACGCTTGATTCGGTTCCAATTTTCACTCGGGGATCATCTTCTCCGTTTTATCACTATCCACACCTCCCACTAAAACAAAAACATCAAAACTACAACACCACTAATATACATAACTCTCAAGGAGATCAAAAGACTCCCCCTACATGGCAATAAATGGCAAATCTTCTGGGGTTGATGTTTATCTTGATTTTCTTCAATTTACGACCAGGATAGGTAGTAAAGTTAGGGGAAGTATAGGTTGCGAGATATCGGGCCTATACGAGTCCTAATCGGCCAAATCCCCACCCTTGGTCCGGGATTACGAGGCCGGGGAGAAGTGGTAGACTAAGTGTTTGTTAAAATGCCCCAACCAACTGAGGAACTGGGAGTCCGAAGTGGGACGCCACTCGGTGATTGGTGCCGTGGGCTCCCTTGATAGATACCTAGTTGCATTGCCTAGAACAC
>NC_044921.1:112087-123611 GCF_003576645.1 Ipomoea triloba | reverse complement strand
TGGTAGACTAAGTGTTTGTTAAAATGCCCCAACCGACTGAGAAACTGGGAGTCCGAAGTGTGACGCCACTCCGTGATGGTGCCGTGGGCTCACTTGATAGATACCTACTTGCATTGCCTAGAACACCCTGTAGCAGTATCAAACATGAGACCTAGATAGAGGACATCCATCTCCTTTCTTTCTGTAATTGATTACTTTTGTTTTACTTTTGTCAAACCTCTTCAGCATGATTTCTTTTGCTTTGAATGAATCTTGTAACTCTTGACTCTTAACATCATAAATGTCACACGCTTGATTCGCTTCCAATTTTCCATCCTTTAGAACACGACCCTCGGGGATCTTCTTCTCCGTTTTATCGCAATCCACACCTCCCACTAAAATAAAAACATCAAAACTACAACACCACTAATATACATAACTCTCAAGTAGATCAAAAGACTCCCACTACATTGCAATAAATGGCAAATCTTCTGGGGTTGATGTTTATCTTGATTTTCTTCAATTTACGACCAGGATAGGTAGTAAAGTTAGGGGAAGTATAGGTTGCGAGATATCGGGCCTATACGAGTCCTAATCGGCCAAATCCCCACCCTTGGTCCGGGATTACGAGGCCGGGAAGAAGTGGTAGACTAAGTGTTTGTTAAAATGCCCCAACCGACTGAGGAACTGGGAGTCCGAAGTGGGACGCCACTCGGTGATTGTGCCGTGGGCTCCGTTGATAGATACCTAGTTGCATTTCCTAGAACACCCTGTAGCAGCATCAAACATGAGAACTAGATAGGACATCCATCTCCTTTCGTTCTTTAATTGATTACTTTTGTTTTACTTTTGTCAAACCTCTTCACCATGATTTCTTTTGCTTTGAGTAAATCCTTTAACTCTTGTCTCTTAACATCATAAATGTCACACGCTTGATTCGCTTCCAATTTTCCATCCTTTAGAACACGACCCTCGGGGATCTTTTTCTCCGTTTTATCACAATCCACACCTCCCACTAAAATAAAACATCAAAACTACAACACCACTAATATACATAACTCTCAAGTAGATCAAAAGACTCCCACTACATAGCAATAAATGGCAAATCTTCTGGGGTTGATGTTTATCTTGATTTTCTTCAATTTACGACCAGGATAGGTAGTAAAGTTAGGGGAAGTATAGGTTGCGAGATATCGGGCCTATACGAGTCCTAATCGGCCAAATCCCCACCCTTGGTCCGGGATTACGAGGCCGGGGAGAAGTGGTAGACTAAGTGTTTGTTAAAATGCCCCAACCGACTGAGGAACTGGGAGTCCGAAGTGGGACGCCACTCGGTGATTGTGCCGTGGGCTCCATTTATAGATACCTAGTTGCATTTCCTAGAACACCCTGTAGCAGTATCAAACATGAGAACTAGATAGGACATCCATCTCCTTTCTTTCTTTAATTGATTACTTTTGTTTTACTTTTGTCAAACCTCTTCACCATGATTTCTTTTGCTTTGAATGAATCTTGTAACTCTTGTCTCTTAACATCATAAATGTCACACGCTTGATTCGGTTCCAATTTTCCATCCCTGAGAACACGACACTCGAGGATCTTCTTCTCCGTTTTATCACTATCCACACCTCCCACTAAAACCAAAACATCAAAACTACAACACCACTAATATACATAAATCTCAAGGAGATCAAAAGACTTCCACTACATGGCAAAAAATGACAAATCTTCTAGGGTTGATGTTTATCTTGATTTTCTTCAATTTACGACCAGGATAGGTAGTAAAGTTAGGGGAAGTATAGGTTGCGAGATATCGGGCCTATACGAGTCCTAATCGGCCACATCCCCACCCTTGGTCCGGGATTACGAGGCCGGGGAGAAGTGGTAGACTAAGTGTTTGTTTAAAATGCCCCAACCGACTGAGGAACTGGGAGTCCGAACTGTGACGCCACTCGGTGGTGGTGCCGTGGGCTCCCTTGATAGATACCTAGTTGCATTGCCTAGAACACCCTGTAGCAGTATCAAACATGAGACCTAGATAGGACATCCATCTTCTTTCTTTCTTTAATTGATTACTTTTGTTTTACTTTGTCAAACCTCTTCAGCATGATTTCTTTTGCTTTGAGTGAATCTTGTAACTCTTGTCTCTTAACATCATAAATGTCACACGCTTGATTCGGTTCCAATTTTCACTCGGGGATCATCTTCTCCGTTTTATCACTATCCACACCTCCCACTAAAACAAAAACATCAAAACTACAACACCACTAATATACATAACTCTCAAGGAGATCAAAAGACTCCCCTTACATGGCAATAAATGGCAAATCTTCTGGGGTTGATGTTTATCTTGATTTTCTTCAATTTACGACCAGGATAGGTAGTAAAGTTATGGGAAGTATAGGTTGCGAGATATCGGGCCTATACGAGTCCTAATCGGCCACATCCCCACCCTTGGTCCGGGAGTACCGAGACTGGGGAGAAGTGGTAGACTATGTGTTTGTTAAAATGCCCCAACCGACTGAGGAACTGGGAGTCCAAAGTGTGACGCCACTCGGTGATGGTGTCGTGGGCTCCCTTGATAGATACCTAGTTGCATTGCCTAGAACACCCTGTAGCAGTATCAAACATGAGACCTAGATAGGACATCCATCTTCTTTCTTTCTTTAATTGATTACTTTTGTTTTACTTTGTCAAACCTCTTCAGCATGATTTCTTTTGCTTTGAGTGAATCTTGTAACTCTTGTCTCTTAACATCATAAATGTCACACGCTTGATTCGGTTCCAATTTTCACTCGGGGATCATCTTCTCTGTTTTATCACTATCCACACCTCCCACTAAAACAAAAACATCAAAACTACAACACCACTAATATACATAACTCTCAAGGAGATCAAAAGACTCCCACTACATGGCAATAAATGGCAAATCTTCTGGGGTTGATGTTTATCTTGATTTTCTTCAATTTACGACCAGGATAGGTAGTAAAGTTAGGGGAAGTATAGGTTGCGAGATATCGGGCCTATACGAGTCCAAATCGGCTAAATCCCCACCCTTGGTTCGGGATTACGAGGCCGGGGAGAAGTGGTAGACTAAGTGTTTGTTTAAAATGCCCCAACCGACTGAGGAACTGGGAGTCCGAAGTGTGACGCCACTCGGTGGTCTCCTTTCTTTCTTTAATTGATTACTTTTGTTTTACTTTTGTCAAACCTCTTCATCATGATTTCTTTTGCTTTGAGTGAATCTTGTAACTCTTGTCTCTTAACATCATAAATGTCACACGCTTGATTCGGTTCCAATTTTCACTCGGGGATCATCTTCTCCGTTTTATCACTATCCACACCTCCCACTAAAACAAAAACATCAAAACTACAACACCACTAATATACATAACTCTCAAGGAGATCAAAAGACTCCCACTACATGGCAATAAATGGCAAATCTTCTGGGGTTGATGTTTATCTTGATTTTCTTCAATTTACGACCAGGATAGGTAGTAAAGTTAGGGGAAGTATAGGTTGCGAGATATCGGGCCTATACGAGTCCTAATCGGCCAAATCCCCACCCTTGGTCCGGGATTACGAGGCCGGGGAGAAGAGGTAGACTAAGTGTTTGTTAAAATGCCCCAACCGACTGAGGAAACTGGGAGTCCGAACTGTGACGCCACTCGGTGATGGTGCCGTGGGCTCCCTTGATAGATACCTAGTTGCATTGCCTAGAACACCCTGTAGCAGTATCAAACATGAGACCTAGATAGGACATCCATCTTCTTTCTTTCTTTAATTGATTACTTTTGTTTTACTTTGTCAAACCTCTTCAGCATGATTTCTTTTGCTTTGAGTGAATCTTGTAACTCTTGTCTCTTAACATCATAAATGTCACACGCTTGATTCGGTTCCAATTTTCACTCGGGGATCATCTTCTCCGTTTTATCACTATCCACACCTCCCACTAAAACAAAAACATCAAAACTACAACACCACTAATATACATAACTCTCAAGGAGATCAAAAGACTCCCACTACATGGCAATAAATGGCAAATCTTCTGGGGTTGATGTTTATCTTGATTTTCTTCAATTTACGACCAGGATAGGTAGTAAAGTTAGGGGAAGTATAGGTTGCGAGATATCGGGCCTATACGAGTCCTAATCGGCCACATCCCCACCCTTGGTCCGGGATTACGAGGCCGGGGAGAAGTGGTAGACTAAGTGTTTGTTTAAAATGCCCCAACCGACTGAGGAACTGGGAGTCCGAAGTGTGACGCCACTCGGTGGTGGTGCCGTGGGCTCCCTAGATAGATACCTAGTTGCATTACCTAGAACACCATGTAGTAGTATTAAACATGAGACCTAGATAGGACATCCATCTCCTTTCTTTCTTTAATTGATTACTTTTGTTTTACTTTTGTCAAACCTCTTCATCATGATTTCTTTTGCTTTGAGTGAATCTTGTAACTCTTGTCTCTTAACATCATAAATGTCACACGCTTGATTCAGTTCCAATTTTCCATCCCTGAGAACACGACACTCGGGGATCTTCTTCTATGTTTTATCACTATCCACACCTCCCACTAAAACCAAAACATCAAAACTACAATACCACTAATATACATAACTCTCAAGGAGATCAAAAGACTCCCACTACATGGCAATAAATGGCAAATCTTCTGGGGTTGATGTTTATCTTGATTTTCTTCAATTTACGACCAGGATAGGTAGTAAAGTTAGGGGAAGTATAGGTTGCGAGATATCGGGCCTATACGAGTCCTAATCGGCCACATCCCCACCCTTGGTCCGGGATTACGAGGCCGGGGAGAAGTGGTAGACTAAGTGTTTGTTTAAAATGCCCCAACCGACTGAGGAACTGGGAGTCCGAAGTGTGACGCCACTCGGTGATGGTGCCGTGGGCTCCCTTGATAGATACCTAGTTGCATTACCTAGAACACCATGTAGTAGTATTAAACATGAGACCTAGATAGGACATCCATCTCCTTTCTTTCTTTAATTGATTACTTTTGTTTTACTTTTGTCAAACCTCTTCATCATGATTTCTTTTGCTTTGAGTGAATCTTGTAACTCTTGTCTCTTAACATCATAAATGTCACACGCTTGATTCAGTTCCAATTTTCCATCCCTGAGAACACGACACTCGGGGATCTTCTTCTATGTTTTATCACTATCCACACCTCCCACTAAAACCAAAACATCAAAACTACAATACCACTAATATACATAACTCTCAAGGAGATCAAAAGACTCCCACTACATGGCAATAAATGGCAAATCTTCTGGGGTTGATGTTTATCTTGATTTTCTTCAATTTACGACCAGGATAGGTAGTAAAGTTAGGGGAAGTATAGGTTGCGAGATATCGGGCCTATACGAGTCCTAATCGGCCACATCCCCACCCTTGGTCCGGGATTACGAGGCCGGGGAGAAGTGGTAGACTAAGTGTTTGTTTAAAATGCCCCAACCGACTGAGGAACTGGGAGTCCGAAGTGTGACGCCACTCGGTGATGGTGCCGTGGGCTCCCTTGATAGATACCTAGTTGCATTACCTAGAACACCATGTAGTAGTATTAAACATGAGACCTAGATAGGACATCCATCTCCTTTCTTTCTTTAATTGATTACTTTTGTTTTACTTTTGTCAAACCTCTTCATCATGATTTCTTTTGCTTTGAGTGAATCTTGTAACTCTTGTCTCTTAACATCATAAATGTCACACGCTTGATTCAGTTCCAATTTTCCATCCCTGAGAACACGACACTCGGGGATCTTCTTCTATGTTTTATCACTATCCACACCTCCCACTAAAACCAAAACATCAAAACTACAATACCACTAATATACATAACTCTCAAGGAGATCAAAAGACTCCCACTACATGGCAATAAATGGCAAATCTTCTGGGGTTGATGTTTATCTTGATTTTCTTCAATTTACGACCAGGATAGGTAGTAAAGTTAGGGGAAGTATAGGTTGCGAGATATCGGGCCTATACGAGTCCTAATCGGCCACATCCCCACCCTTGGTCCGGGATTACGAGGCCGGGGAGAAGTGGTAGACTAAGTGTTTGTTTAAAATGCCCCAACCGACTGAGGAACTGGGAGTCCGAAGTGTGACGCCACTCGGTGATGGTGCCGTGGGCTCCCTTGATAGATACCTAGTTGCATTACCTAGAACACCATGTAGTAGTATTAAACATGAGACCTAGATAGGACATCCATCTCCTTTCTTTCTTTAATTGATTACTTTTGTTTTACTTTTGTCAAACCTCTTCATCATGATTTCTTTTGCTTTGAGTGAATCTTGTAACTCTTGTCTCTTAACATCATAAATGTCACACGCTTGATTCAGTTCCAATTTTCCATCCCTGAGAACACGACACTCGGGGATCTTCTTCTATGTTTTATCACTATCCACACCTCCCACTAAAACCAAAACATCAAAACTACAATACCACTAATATACATAACTCTCAAGGAGATCAAAAGACTCCCACTACATGGCAATAAATGGCAAATCTTCTGGGGTTGATGTTTATCTTGATTTTCTTCAATTTACGACCAGGATAGGTAGTAAAGTTAGGGGAAGTATAGGTTGCGAGATATCGGGCCTATACGAGTCCTAATCGGCCACATCCCCACCCTTGGTCCGGGATTACGAGGCCGGGGAGAAGTGGTAGACTAAGTGTTTGTTTAAAATGCCCCAACCGACTGAGGAACTGGGAGTCCGAAGTGTGACGCCACTCGGTGATGGTGCCGTGGGCTCCCTTGATAGATACCTAGTTGCATTACCTAGAACACCATGTAGTAGTATTAAACATGAGACCTAGATAGGACATCCATCTCCTTTCTTTCTTTAATTGATTACTTTTGTTTTACTTTTGTCAAACCTCTTCATCATGATTTCTTTTGCTTTGAGTGAATCTTGTAACTCTTGTCTCTTAACATCATAAATGTCACACGCTTGATTCAGTTCCAATTTTCCATCCCTGAGAACACGACACTCGGGGATCTTCTTCTATGTTTTATCACTATCCACACCTCCCACTAAAACCAAAACATCAAAACTACAATACCACTAATATACATAACTCTCAAGGAGATCAAAAGACTCCCACTACATGGCAATAAATGGCAAATCTTCTGGGGTTGATGTTTATCTTGATTTTCTTCAATTTACGACCAGGATAGGTAGTAAAGTTAGGGGAAGTATAGGTTGCGAGATATCGGGCCTATACGAGTCCTAATCGGCCACATCCCCACCCTTGGTCCGGGATTACGAGGCCGGGGAGAAGTGGTAGACTAAGTGTTTGTTAAAATGCCCCAATCGACTGAGGAACTGGGAGTCCGAAGTGTGACGCCACTCCGTGATCGTGCCGTGGGCTCCCTTGATAGATACCTACTTGCATTTCCTAGAACACCCTGTAGCAGTATCAAACATAAGAACTAGATAGGACATCCATCTCCTTTCTTTCTTTAATTGATTACTTTTGTTTTACTTTTGTCAAACCTCTTCACCATGATTTCTTTTGCTTTGAGTGAATCTTGTAACTCTTGTCTCTTAACATCATAAATGTCACACGCTTGATTCGGTTCCAATTTTCACTCGGGGATCATCTTCTCCGTTTTATCACTATCCACACCTCCCACTAAAACAAAAACATCAAAACTACAACACCACTAATATACATAACTCTCAAGGAGATCAAAAGACTCCCACTACATGGCAATAAATGGCAAATCTTCTGGGGTTGATGTTTATCTTGATTTTCTTCAATTTACGACCAGGATAGGTAGTAAAGTTAGGGGAAGTATAGGTTGCGAGATATCGGGCCTATACGAGTCCTAATCGGCCAAATCCCCACCCTTGGTCCGGGATTACGAGGCCGTGGAGAAGTGGTAGACTAAGTGTTTGTTAAAATGCCCCAATCGACTGAGGAACTGGGAGTCCGAAGTGGGACGCCACTCGGTGATTGTGCCGTGGGCTCCGTTGATAGATACCTAGTTGCATTTCCTAGAACACCCTGTAGCAGTATCAAACATGAGAACTAGATAGGACATCCATCTCCTTTCTTTCTTTAATTGATTACTTTTGTTTTACTTTTGTCAAACCTCTTCACCATGATTTCTTTTGCTTTGAGTGAATCTTGTAACTCTTGTCTCTTAACATCATAAAAGTCACACGCTTGATTCGGTTCCAATTTTCCATCCCTGAGAACACGACACTCGGGGATCTTCTTCTCTGTTTTATCACTATCCACACCTCCCACTAAAACCGAAACATCAAAACTACAACACCACTAATATACATAACTCTCAAGGAGATCAAAAGACTCCCACTACATTGCAATAAATGGCAAATCTTCTGGGGTTGATGTTTATCTTGATTTTCTTCAATTTACGACCAGGATAGGTAGTAAAGTTAGGGGAAGTATAGGTTGCGAGATATCGGGCCTATACGAGTCCTAATCGGCCAAATCCCCACCCTTGGTCCGGAATTACGAGGCCGGGGAGAAGTGGTAGACTAAGTGTTTGTTAAAATGCCCCAATCGATTGAGGAACTGGGAGTCCGAAGTGTGACGCCACTCCGTGATCGTGCCGTGGGCTCCCTTGATAGATACCTACTTGCATTTCCTAGTACACCCTGTAGCAGTATCAAACATAAGAACTAGATAGGACATCCATCTCCTTTCTTTCTTTAATTGATTACTTTTGTTTTACTTTTGTCAAACCTCTTCACCATGATTTCTTTTGCTTTGAGTAAATCCTTTAACTCTTGTCTCTTAACATCATCAATGTCACACGCTTGATTCGCTTCCAATTTTCCATCCTTTAGAACACGACCCTCGGGGATCTTCTTCTCCGTTTTATCACAATCCACACCTCCCACTAAAATAAAACATCAAAACTACAACACCACTAATATACATAACTCTCAAGTAGATCAAAAGACTCCCACTACATAGCAATAAATGACAATCTTCTGGGTTGATGTTTATCTTGATTTTCTTCAATTTACGACCAGGATAGGTAGTAAAGTTAAGGGAAGTATAGGTTGCGAGATATCGGGCCTATACAAGTCCTAATCGGCCAAATCCCCTCCCTTGGTCCCGGATTACGAGACTGGGGAGAAGTGGTAGACTATGTGTTTGTTAAAATGCCCCAACCGACTAAGGAACTGGGAGTCCAAAGTGTGACGCCACTCGGTGATGGTGCCGTGGGCTCCCTTGATAGATACCTAGTTGCATTGCCTAGAACACCCTGTAGCAGTATCAAACATGAGACCTAGATAGGACATCCATCTCCTTTCTTTCTTTAATTGATTACTTTTGTATTACTTTTGTCAAACCTCTTCACCATGATTTCTTTTGCTTTGATTAAATCCTTTAACTCTTGTCTCTTAACGTCATAAATGTCACACGCTTGATTCGCTTCCAATTTTCCATCCTTGAGAACACGATACTCGGGGATCTTCTTCTCCGTTTTATCACAATCCACACCTCCCACTAAAATCAAAACATCAAAACTACAACACCACTAATATACATAACTCTCAAGTAGATCAAAAGACTCCCACTACATAGCAATAAATGGAAAATCTTCTGGGGTTGATGTTTATCTTGATTTTCTTCAATTTACGACCAGGATAGGTAGTAAAGTTAGGGGAAGTATAGGTTGCGAGATATCGGGCCTATACGAGTCCTAATCGGCCAAATCCCCACCCTTGGTCCGGGATTACGAGGCCGGGGAGAAGTGGTAGACTAAGTGTTTGTTAAAATGCCCCAACCGACTGAGAAACTAGGAGTCCGAAGTGTGACGCCACTCCGTGATGGTGCCGTGGGCTCACTTGATAGATACCTACTTGCATTGCGTAGAACACCCTGTAGCAGTATCAAACATGAGACCTAGATAGGACATCCATCTCCTTTCTTTCTGTAATTGATTACTTTTGTTTTACTTTTGTCAAACCTCTTCAGCATGATTTCTTTTGCTTTGAATGAATCTTGTAACTCTGGACTCTTAACATCATAAATGTCACACGCTTGATTCGGTTTCAATTTTCCATCCCTGATAACACGACACTTAGGGAACTTCTTCTCCGTTTTATCACTATCCACACCACCCACTAAAACCAAAACATCAATACTACAACAACACTAATATACATAACTCTCAATGAGATCAAAAGACTCCCACTACATTGCAATAAATGGCAAATCTTCTGGGGTTGATGTTTATCTTGATTTTCTTCAATTTACGACCAGGATAGGTAGTAAAGTTAGGGGAAGTATAGGTTGCGAGATATCGGGCCTATACGAGTCCTAATCGGCCAAATCCCCACCCTTGGTCCGGAATTACGAGGCCGGGGAGAAGTGGTAGACTAAGTGTTTGTTAAAATGCCCCAACCGACTGAGAAACTAGGAGTCCGAAGTGTGACGCCACTCCGTGATGGTGCCGTGGGCTCACTTGATAGATACCTACTTGCATTGCCTAGAACACCCTGTAGCAGTATCAAACATGAGACCTAGATAGGACATCCATCTCCTTTCTTTCTGTAATTGATTACTTTTGTTTTACTTTTGTCAAACCTCTTCAGCATGATTTCTTTTGCTTTGAATGAATCTTGTAACTCTTGACTCTTAACATCATAAATGTCACACGCTTGATTCGGTTTCAATTTTCCATCCCTGATAACACGACACTTAGGGAACTTCTTCTCCGTTTTATCACTATCCACACCACCCACTAAAACCAAAACATCAATGCTACAACAACACTAATATACATAACTCTCAATGAGATCAAAAGACTCCCACTACATGGCAATAAATGGCAAATCTTCTGGGTTGATGTTTATCTTGATTTTCTTCAATTTACGACCAGGAGGGTTGATGTTTATCTTGATTTTCTTCAATTTACGACCAGGATAGCTAGTAAAGTTCTTGATTTTCTTCAATTTACGACCAGGATAGCTAGTAAAGTTATTGATTTTCTTCAATTTACGACCAGGATAGCTAGTAAAGTTAGGGGAAGTGTAGGTTGCGATATGTCGGGCCTATACGAGTCCTAATCGGCCAAAGCTCCACCCTTGGTCCGGGATAACGAGGCCGGGGAGAAGTGGTAGACCAAGTGTTTGTTAAAATGCGCCAACCGACTGAGGAACTGGGAGTCCGAAGTGGGACGCCACTCGGTGATTGTGCCGTGGGCTCCATTGATAGATACCTAGTTGCATTTCCTAGAACGCCCTGTAGCAGTATCAAACATGAGACCTAGATAGGACATCCATCTCCTTTCTTTCTTTAATTGATTACTTTTGTATTACTTTTGTCAAACCTCTTCACCATGTTTTCTTTTGCTTTGAGTAAATCCTTTAACTCTTGTCTCTTAACATCATAAATGTCACACGCTTGATTCGCTTCCAATTTTCTATCCTTAAGAACACGACACTCGCGGATCTTCTTCTCCGTTTTATCACAATCCACACATCCCACTAAAATCAAAACATCAAAACTACAACACCACTAATATACATAA
>NC_044921.1:105923-111758 GCF_003576645.1 Ipomoea triloba | reverse complement strand
CTCCCACTAAAATCAAAACATCAAAACTACAACACCACTAATATACATAATTCTCAAGGAGATCAAAAGACTCCCACTACATAGCAATAAATGGCAAATCTAGATCAAAAGACTCCCACTACATAGCAATAAATGGCAAATCTTGATCAAAAGACTCCCACTACATAGCAATAAATGGCAAATCTTCTTGGGTTGATGTTTATCTTGATTTTCTTCAATTTACGACCAGGTGGGTTGATGTTTATCTTGATTTTCTTCAATTTACGACCAGGATAGGTCTTAAAGTTAGGGGAAGTATAGGTTGCGCGACCAGGATAGGTCTTAAAGTTAGGGGAAGTATAGGTTGCGAGATATCGGGCCTATACGAGTACTAATCGGCCAAATCCCCACCCTTGGTCTGGGAATACAAGACCGGGGAAAAGTGGTAGACTAAGTGTTTGTTAAAATGCCCCAACCGACTGAGGAACTGGGAGTCCGAAGTGTGACGCCACTCGGTGATGGTGCCGTGGGCTCCCTTGATAGATACCTAGTTGTATTGCCTAAAACACCCTGTAGTAGTTTCAAACATGAGACCTAGATAGGACATCCATCTCCTTTCTTTCTTTAATTGATTACTTTTGTATTACTTTTGTCAAACCTCTTCACCATGTTTTCTTTTGCTTTGAGTAAATCCTTTAACTCTTGTCTCTTAACATCATAAATGTCACACGCTTGATTCGCTTCCAATTTTCCATCCTTGAGAACACGACACTCAGGGATCTTCTTCTCCGTTTTATCGCAATCCACACCTCCCACTAAAATAAAAACATCAAAACTACAACACCACTAATATACATAACTATCAAGTAGATCAAAAGACTCCCACTACATAGCAATAAATGGCAAATCTTCTGGGGTTGATGTTTATCTTGATTTTCTTCAATTTACGACCAGGATAGGTAGTAAAGTTAGGGGAAGTGTAGGTTGCGAGATATCGGGCCTATACGAGTCCTAAACGGCCAAATCCCCTCCCTTGGTCCAGGATTACGAGACTGGGGAGAAGTGGTAGACTATGTGTTTGTTAAAATGCCCCAACCGACTAAGGAACTGGGAGTCCAAAGTGTGACGCCACTCGGTGATGGTGCCGTGGGCTCCCTTGATAGATACCTAGTTGCATTGCCTAGAACACCCTGTAGTAGTATCAAACATGAGACCTAGATAGGACATCCATCTCCTTTCTTTCTTTAATTGATTACTTTTGTATTACTTTTGTCAAACCTCTTCACCATGATTTCTTTTGCTTTGATTAAATCCTTTCACTCTTGTCTCTTAACGTCATAAATGTCACACGCTTGATTCGCTTCCAATTTTCCATCCTTGAGAACACGACACTCAGGGATCTTCTTCTCCGTTTTATCACAATCAACACCTCCCACTAAAATCAAAACATCAAAACTACAACACCACTAATATACATAACTCTCAAGTAGATCAAAAGACTCCTACTACATATCAATAAATGGCAAATCTTCTGGGGTTGATGTTTATCTTGATTCAATAAATGGCAAATCTTCTGGGGTTGATGTTTATCTTGATTTTCTTCAATTTACGACCAGGATAGGTAGTAAAGTTAGGGAAAGTATAGGTTGCGAGATATCGGGCCTATACGAGTCCTAATCGGCCAAATCCCCACCCTTGGTCCGGGATTACGAGGCCGGGGAGAAGTGGTAGACTAAGTGTTTGTTAAAATGCCCCAACCGACTGAGAAACTGGGAGTCCGAAGTGTGACGCCACTCCGTGATGGTGCCGTGGGCTCACTTGATAGATACCTACTTGCATTGCCTAGAACACCCTGTAGCAGTATCAAACATGAGACCTAGATAGGACATCCATCTCCTTTCTTTCTGTAATTGATTACTTTTGTTTTACTTTTGTCAAACCTCTTCAGCATGATTTCTTTTGCTTTGAATGAATCTTGTAACTCTTGACTCTTAACATCATAAATGTCACACGCTTGAGTCGGTTTCAATTTTCCATCCCTGATAACACGACACTTAGGGAACTTCTTCTCCGTTTTATCACTATCCACACCACCCACTAAAACCAAAACATCAATACTACAACAACACTAATATACATAACTCTCAATGAGATCAAAAGACTCCCACTACATGGCAATAAATGGCAAATCTTCTGGGGTTGATGTTTATCTTGATTTTCTTCAATTTACGACCAGGATAGGTAGTAAAGTTAGGGGAAGTATAGGTTGCGAGATATCGGGCCTATACGAGTCCTAATCGGCCAAAGCCCCACCCTTGGTCCGGGATTACGAGGCCGGGGAGAAGTGGTAGACCAAGTGTTTGTTAAAATGCGCCAACCGACTGAGGAACTGGGAGTCCGAAGTGGGACGCCACTCGGTGATTGTGCCGTGGGCTCCATTGATAGATACCTAATTGCATTTCCTAGAACACCCTGTAGCAGTATCAAACATGAGACCTAGATAGGACATCCATCACCTTTCTTTCTTTAATTGATTACTTTTGTTTTACTTTTGTCAAACCTTTACACCATGATTTCTTTTGCTTTTAGTAAATCCTTTAATTCTTGTCTCATCACATCATAAATGTCACACGCTTGATTCGCTTCCAATTTTCTAACATCATAAATGTCACACGCTTGATTCGCTTCCAATTTTCTATCCTTAAGAACACGACACTCGCGGATCTTCTTCTCCGTTTTATCACAATCCACACCTCACTCGCGGATCTTCTTCTCCGTTTTATCACAATCCACACCTCCCACTAAAATCAAAACATCAAAACTACAACACCACTAATATACATAATTCTCAAGTTGATCAAAAGACTCCCACTACATAGCAATAAATGGCAAATCTTCTTGGGTTGATGTTTATCTTGATTTTCTTCAATTTACGACCAGGATAGGTCTTAAAGTTAGGGGAAGTATAGGTTGCGAGATATCGGGCCTATACGAGTACTAATCGGCCAAATCCCCACCCTTGGTCTGGGATTATAAGACCGGGGAGAAGTGGTAGACTAAGTGTTTGTTAAAATGCCCCAACCGACTGAGGAACTGGGAGTCCGAAGTGTGACGCCACTCGGTGATGGTGCCGTGGGCTCCCTTGATAGACACCTAGTTGTATTGCCTAAAACACCCTGTAGTAGTATCAAACACCTAGTTGTATTGCCTAAAACACCCTGTAGTAGTATCAAACATGAGACCTAGATAGGACAAACACCCTGTAGTAGTATCAAACATGAGACCTAGATAGGACATCCATCTCCTTTCTTTCTTTAATTGATTACTTTTGTATTACTTTTGTCAAACCTGTTCACCATGTTTTCTTTTGCTTTGAGTAAATCCTTTAACTCTTGTCTCTTAACATCATAAATGTCACACGCTTGATTCGCTTCCAATTTTCCATCCTTGAGAACACGACACTCAGGGATCTTCTTCTCCGTTTTATCGCAATCCACACCTCCCACTAAAATAAAAACATCAAAACTACAACACCACTAATATACATAACTATCAAGTAGATCAAAAGACTCCACTACATAGCAATAAATGGCAAATCTTCTGGGGTTGATATTTGTCTTGATTTTCTTCAATTTACCACCAGGATAGGTAATAAAGTTAGGGGAAGTGTAGGTTGCAAGATATCGGGCCTATACGAGTCCTAAACGGCCAAATCCCCTCAGATATCGGGCCTATACGAGTCCTAAACGGCCAAATCCCCTCCCTTGGTCCCGGATTACGAGACTGGGGCGGCCAAATCCCCTCCCTTGGTCCCGGATTACGAGACTGGGGAGAACAAATCCCCTCCCTTGGTCCCGGATTACGAGACTGGGGAGAAGTGGTCCCCTCCCTTGGTCCCGGATTACGAGACTGGGGAGAAGTGGTAGACTATGTGTTTCCCGGATTACGAGACTGGGGAGAAGTGGTAGACTATGTGTTTGTTAAAATGCCCCAACCGACTGAGGAACTGGGAGTCCAAAGTGTGACGCCACTCGATGATGGTGCCGTGGGCTCCCTTGATACATACCTAGTTGCATTGCCTAGAACACCCTGTAGTAGTATCAAACATGAGACCTAGATAGGACATCCATCTCCTTTCTTTCTTTAATTGATTACTTTTGTATTACTTTTGTCAAACCTCTTCACCATGATTTCTTTTGCTTTGATTAAATCCTTTAACTCTTGTCTGTTAACGTCATAAATGTCACACGCTTGATTCGCTTCCAATTTTCCATCCTTGAGAACACGACACTCAGGGATCTTCTTCTCCGTTTTATCACAATCAACACCTCCCACTAAAATCAAAACATCAAAACTACAACACCACTAATATACATAACTCTCAAGTAGATCAAAAGACTCTCACTACATAGCAATAAATGGCAAATCTTCTGGGTTGATGTTTATCTTGATTTTCTCCAATTTACGACCAGGATAGGTAGTAAAGTTAGGGGAAGTGTAGGTTGCGAGATATCGGGCCTATACGAGTCCTAAACGGCCAAATCCCCTCCCTTGGTCCCGGATTACGAGACTGGGGAGAAGTGGTAGACTATGTGTTTGTTAAAATGCCCCAACCGACTGAGGAACTGGGAGTCCAAAGTGTGACGCCACTCGGTGATGGTGCCGTGGGCTCCCTTGATAGATACCTAGTTGCATTGCCTAGAACACCCTGTAGTAGTATCAAACATGAGACCTAGATAGGACATCCATCTCCTTTCTTTCTTTAATTAATTACTTTTGTATTAGTTTTGTCAAACCTCTTCACCATGATTTCTTTTGCTTTGATTAAATCCTTTAACTCTTGTCTCTTAACGTCATAAATGTCACACGCTTGATTCGTTTCCAATTTTCCATCCTTGAGAACACGACACTCAGGGATCTTCTTCTCCGTTTTATCACAATCAACACCTCCCACTAAAATCAATACATCAAAACTACAACACCACTAATATACATAACACTCAAGTAGATCAAAAGATTCCCACTACATAGCAATAAATGGCAAATCTTCTGTGGTTGATGTTTATCTTGATTTTCTTCAATTGAAGACCAGGATAGGTAGTAAAGTTAGGGAAAGTATAGGTTGCGAGACCAGGATAGGTAGTAAAGTTAGGGAAAGTATAGGTTGCGAGATATCGGTAGGTAGTAAAGTTAGGGAAAGTATAGGTTGCGAGATATCGGGCCTATACGAGTCCTAATCGGCCAAATCCCCACCCTTGGTCCGGGATTACGAGGCTGGGGAGAAATGGTAGACTAAGTGTTTTTTAAAATGCCCCAACCGACTGAGGAACTGGAAGTCCGAAGTGAGACGCCACTCGGTGATTGTGCCGTGGGCTCCATTGATAGATACCTAGTTGCATTTCCTAGAACACCCTGTAGCAATATCAAACATGAGACCTAGATAGGACATCCATCACCTTTCTTTCTTTAATTGATTACTTTTGTTTTACTTTTGTCAAACCTTTTCACCATGATTTCTTTTGCTTTTAGTAAATCCTTTAATTCTTGTTTCATAACATCATAAATGTCACACGCTTGATTCGCTTCCAATTTTCTATCCTTGAGAACACGACACTCGGGGATCTTCTTCTCCGTTTTATCACAATCCACACCTCCCACTAAAATCAAAACATCAAAACTACAACACCACTAATATACATAACTCTCAAGTAGATCAAAAGACTCCCACTACATAGCAATAAATGGCAAATCTTCTGGGTTGATGTTTATCTTGATTTTCTCCAATTTACGACCAGGATAGGTAGTAAAGTTAGGGGAAGTGTAGGTTGCGAGATATCGGGCCTATACGAGTCCTAA
>NC_044921.1:95272-105468 GCF_003576645.1 Ipomoea triloba | reverse complement strand
TTTCTTTTGCTTTGAGTAAATCCTTTAACTCTTGTCTCTTAACATCATAAATGTCACACGCTTGATTCGCTTCCAATTTTCCATCCTTGAGAACACGACACTCAGGGATCTTCTTCTCCGTTTTATCGCAATCCACACCTCCCACTAAAATCAAAACATCAAAACTACAACACCACTAATATACATAACTCTCAATGAGATCAAAAGACTCCCACTACATGGCAATAAATGGCAAATCTTCTAGGGTTGATGTTTAGCTTGATTTTCTTCAATTTACGACCAGGATAGCTAGTAAAGTTAGGGGAAGTGTAGGTTGCGATATGTCGGGCCTATACGAGTCCTAATCGGCCAAAGCCCCACCCTTGGTCCGGGATTACGAGGCCGGGGAGAAGTGGTTGACCAAGTGTTTGTTAAAAAGCGCCAACCGACTGAGGAACTGGGAGTCCGAAGTGGGACGCCACTCGGTGATTGTGCCGTGGGCTCCATTGATAGATACCTAGTTGCATTTCCTAGAACACCCTGTAGCAGTATCAAACATGAGACCTAGATAGGACATCCATCACCTTTCTTTCTTTAATTGATTACTTTTGTTTTACTTTTGTCAAACCTTTTCACCATGATTTCTTTTCCTTTTAGTAAATCCTTTAATTCTTGTCTGATAACATCATAAATGTCACACGCTTGATTCGCTTTCAATTTTCCATCCTTGAGAACACGATACTCGGGGATCTTATTCTCCGTTTTATCACAATCCACACCTCCCACTAAAATCAAAACATCAAAACTACAACACCACTAATATACATAACTCTCAAGTAGATCAAAAGACTCCCACTACATAGCAATAAATGGCAAATCTTCTGGGGTTGATGTTTATCTTGATTTTCTTCAATTTACGACCAAGATAGGTAGTAAAGTTAGGGGAAGTATAGGTTGCGAGATATCGGGCCTATACGAGTACTAATCGGCCAAATCCCCACCCTTGGTCTGTGATTACAAGACCGTGGAGAAGTGGTAGACTAAGTGTTTGTTAAAATGCCCCAACCGACTGAGGAACTGGGAGTCCGAAGTGTGACGCCACTCGGTGATAGTGCCGTGGGCTCCTTTGATAGATACCTAGTTGCATTTCCTAGAACACCCTGTAGCAGTATCAAACATGAGACCTAGATAGGACATCCATCACATTTCTTTCTTTAATTGATTACTTTTGTTTTACTTTTGTCAAACCTCTTCACCATGTTTTCTTTTGCTTTGAGTAAATCCTTTAACTCTTTTCTCTTAACATCATAAATGTCACACGCTTGATTCGCTTCCAATTTTCCATCCTTGAGAACACGACAATCGCGGATCTTCTTCTCCGTTTTATCACAATCCACACCTCCCACTAAAATCAAAATATCAAAACTACAACACCACTAATATACATAACTCTCAAGTAGATCAAAAGACTCCCACTACATAGCAATAAATGGCAAATCTTCTGGGGTTGATGTTTATCTTGATTTTCTTCAATTTACGACCAGGATAGGTAGTAAAGTTAGGGGAAGTATAGGTTGCGAGATATCGGGCCTATACGAGTCCTAATCGGCCAAATCCCCACCCTTGGTCCGGAATTACGAGGCCGGGGAGAAGTGGTAGACTAAGTGTTTGTTAAAATGCCCCAACCGACTGAGGAACTGGGAGTCCGAAGTGTGACGCCACTCGGTGATGGTGCCGTGGGCTCCCTTGATAGATACCTAGTTGTATTGCCTAAAGCACCCTGTAGTAGTATCAAACATGAGACCTAGATAGGACATCCATCTTCTTTCTTTCTTTAATTGATTACTTTTGTTTTACTTTGTCAAACCTCTTCAGCATGATTTCTTTTGCTTTGAGTGAATCTTGTAACTCTTGTCTCTTAACATCATAAATGTCACACGCTTGATTCGCTTCCAATTTTCCATCCTTGAGAACACGACACTCAGGGATCTTCTTCTCCGTTTTATCGCAATCCACGCCTCCCACTAAAATAAAAACATCAAAACTACAACACCACTAATATACATAACTATCAAGTAGATCAAAAGACTCCCACTACATAGCAATAAATGGCAAATCTTCTGGGGTTGATGTTTATCTTGATTTTCTTCAATTTACGACCAAGATAGGTAGTAAAGTTAGGGGAAGTATAGGTTGCGAGATATCGGGCCTATACGAGTCCTAATCGGCCAAATCCCCTCCCTTGGTCCCGGATTACGAGACTGGGGAGAAGTGGTAGACTATGTGTTTGTTAAAACGCCCCAACCGACTGAGGAACTGGGAGTCCAAAGTGTGACGCCACTCGGTGATGGTGCCGTGGGCTCCCTTGATAGATACCTAGTTGCATTGCCTAGAACACCCTGTAGTAGTATCAAACATGAGACCTAGATAGGACATCCATCTCCTTTCTTTCTTTAATTGATTACTTTTGTATTACTTTTGTCAAACGTCTTCACCATGATTTCTTTTGCTTTGATTAAATCCTTTAACTCTTGTCTCTTAACGTCATAAATGTCACACGCTTGATTCGCTTCCAATTTTCCATCCTTGAGAACACGACACTCGGGGATCTTCTTCTCCGTTTTATCACAATCCACACCTCCCACTAAAATCAAAACATCAAAACTACAACACCACTAATATACATAACTCTCAAGTAGATCAAAAGACTCCCACTACATAGCAATAAATGGCAAATCTTCTGGGGTTGATGTTTATCTTGATTTTCTTCAATTTACGACCAGGATAGGTAGTAAAGTTAGGGGAAGTATAGGTTGCGAGATATCGGGCCTATACGAGTCCTAATCGGCCACATCCCCACCCTTGGTCCGGGATTACGAGGCCGGGGAGAAGTGGTAGACTAAGTGTTTGTTTAAAATGCCCCAACCGACTGAGGCACTGGGAGTCCGAAGTGTGACGCCACTCGGTGATGGTGCCGTGGGCTCCCTTGATAGATACCTAGTTGCATTACCTAGAACACCATGTAGTAGTATTAAACATGAGACCTAGATAGGACATCCATCTCCTTTCTTTCTTTAATTGATTACTTTTGTATTACTTTTGTCAAACCTCTTCACCATGATTTCTTTTGCTTTGATTAAATCCTTTAACTCTTGTCTCTTAACGTCATAAATGTCACACGCTTGATTCGCTTCCAATTTTCCATCATTGAGAACACGACACTCGGGGATCTTCTTCTCCGTTTTATCACAATCCACACCTCCCACTAAAATCAAAACATCAAAATTACAACACCACTAATATACTTAACTCTCAGGTAGATCAAAAGACTCCCACTACATGGCAATAGATGGCAAATCTTCTACGGTTGATGTTTATCTTGAGTTTCTTCAATTTACGACCAGGATAGGTCTTAAAGTTAGAGGAACTATAGGTTGCGAGACATCGGGCCTATACGAGTCCTAATCGGCCAAATCCCCACCCTTGGTCCAGGATTACGAGGCCGGGGAGAAGTGGTAGACTAAGTGTTTGTTAAAATGCACCAACCGACTGAGGAACTGGGAGTCCGAAGTGTGACGCCACTCCGTGATGGTGCCGTGGGCTCCCTTGATAGATACCTAGTTGCATTGCCTAGAACACCCTGTAGTAGTATCAAACATGAGACCTAGATAGGACATCCATCTCCTTTCTTTCTTTAATTGATTACTTTTGTATTACTTTTGTCAAACCTCTTCACCATGATTTCTTTTGCTTTGAGTGAATCTTGTAACTCTTGTCTCTTAACATCATAAATGTCACACGCTTGATTCGGTTCCAATTTTCCAACTTTGAGAACACGACACTCGGTCATCTTCTTCTCCGTTTTATCACTATCCACACCACCCACTAAAACCAAAACTTCAATACTACAACAACACTAATATACATAATTCTCAAGGAGATCAAAAGACTCGCACTACATGGCAATAAATGGCAAATCATCTGGGGTTGATGTTATCTTGATTTTCTTCAATTTACGACCAGGATAGGTAGTAAAGTTAGGGGAAGTATAGGTTTCGAGATATCGGGCTTATACGAGTCCTAATCGGCCAAATCCCCACCCTTGGTCCGGGATTACGAGGCCGGGGAAAAGTGGTAGACTAAGTGTTTGTTAAAATGCGCCAACCGACTGAGGAACTGGAGTCCGTAGTGGGACGCCAGTCGGTGATTGTGCCGTGGGCTCCGTTGATAGATACCTAGTTGCATTGCCTAGAACACCCTGTAGCAGTATCAAACATGAGACCTAGATAGGACATCCATCTCCTTTCTTTCTTTAATTGATTACTTTGTAGATAACACAAATGATTTCTCCCGTTTCAATAATCTTAGACACCCATCATTTTGACTTGCCGAAAGCTTTGTTTTACATTAGAAAGTATCTCAGAGACTTATGTGCTTAGATAGAAAAATGTCTTGCTTGAGGACAAGCAAGAAACAAAGTGTGGAAAATTTGATAAGCCTCCAAGATACCCTTAAATCAAGCACATATTAGGGTGTTTTATCACGTTTGTAGCATCCTTACATGGTGAATTATGCTCATAAATGCTTGAAAATCACTAACCGACACACAGAAGCTACTTTTAGCCTAAAGGAGGTGAAACAGGAGCCCCGGGTGCAAATAGGAGCAAAAGTTGAGCTCAAAGAACGAACCAGGCGAGATCGGAGCCCCGGAGGACCAAATTGGATGGCCACACGCGTGTGAGCGTGCGTGGAAATAATCCAGTAGCCTCCCACGCACACTCACACGCGTGTGGATGGCGTGGAGACTGCACTGCGCAAATTTTTACTAGGGTTGCTATTTCGGAGACTATTTAAACCCCTTTGATGAATTTTCAGAGGAGGATCCCAGAAATTTAGTTTTCCCTTTCTTAGTTTTTCCTTTGGAGAACTTTCTCCACTTTTCTTAGTTTTTTAGATTAGATCAATCTCTATTGTAGCAAGACAATAAGCTTGGATTGAAGATCTTCTTCTCTCTAGGTGATTTCTATTTCATTTCTATAATTTTAGTTATCTTGTTCTTGGATTAAATTAGCTTTTCTCTTGAATTTTATATCATGAGTGGCTAGTTTAATCTAGGGATTTGGATTGTGTGATTGAATGTTGCTAGTGTGATGATCTTATTTCTATATCTTGGATCTATGTGTTTGTGTTGATGGATTATCTATTCTTGTCTATTGATTGTTGTGTTGATGAGATCTTGTTTGGATCTAGCCAATCTAGATGAGAGATTTAGCTTTCATGTCTTTGATTAGAGTTAGGATTTAAAGCTTGACACAATCATAGTTCCTATGCACTTCTTACAAGAACAATAGGATAGTGTGTAGCTTATGTAACACCCCGTAAATTTCATTCAAGCCTTAAGACGGTGATTAAATTCCACTGGGCATTTTATTTAATTTACTTGGGCTCAATCTTCCAATTGATATACATATATTTCATTCCGGAATTATTTATTAATTCTAAGGCCCAATTCTTGATCTAATTCTTGTAAGGGATTTATTTATTTTATTGAATCCTTACAATTTCTATGGAGCATTTTATAATGGCCCAATATGTATATATATTTGTTCTTGAAAGATTAAATACCTACTTACTAGTATTATATTAAATTGTGCAAGACCCATTCTCTTAAAAAGCCCATTACCTACTCTAGTTACCCTAGTGTAATGATTTCTCCCATAATATAAAAGGGACTTGTATCAACCCTACCATTCTTTTTCCTTCCCTGCAAACAATTCACTCTCAACCTAAACTCTTCTAAAAACCCTACAACATACACTACCGCTTCACCTTCAAGATTGAAGTCAAGATTGCTCCTTTAGGATTGCTAGTGCTTGGGTAAGTGTTTATTTCTAGGAATACACCTTGCATCATGTTATTTTCATAATCTTTATACAAGTTCTTATGTTATTTCTTTTGGGGATCTTTTGGGAAAAGATGATCAAGGTGAAGGTGAAGCTTAGTGAGAAGGTTTAAGAGTTCTTGGGTGAAGTGTGCTTCAAGAGGTAACCATCATGTTTATTGGTATGGATTCCTTATTTATTTGGCTTCTGGGAGTTGTAATCTGAGTAATCTGATCCTATTTTCGTATTCTGGGAATGAGCTTTGTGTATTCTGTCTGTTCTGGTCTGGGAGTGGTTTGGGGTTGCTCTTGCGGTAAGGTTAGGCAGTATAATGTGTCCCGCCTAAGTGGTCCGCAAGAACAACAGAGGAAGGGAGTGACGGAGGAGGGCGACCCGCTGGGCAGACCCGCCCCTTCTGGCGGAAGAGGGCGGCGGACCAGGGTGATCCGTTGGGGAATGCCGCCAGTTGAGGCGGAGGTGTGTGGCAGAGCAGGTGGTTCCGCCAGGGTGTTCCGTTGGTGCCTCTGGACATCTGCTTCCAGTGTCTATTTTGTGATTCTGTTGTCTTGTTGTTTCACCCTTGTTTCTGGAACTTGTTGGGATATTATGCTGAGTATTTTTCCTTGGTTATTGAGCATTTATTCATGTCTCTTGATTCATTATCTTGATGTATTAGTTGGTTGAATCCTTGGTTGTATTCTCTGGGAATTTGTTGTGTTCATAATCTGAGATGAACACTGTGGTGGTTTGTGCTTGGGTTGAGACAGAGGTTGGATATGGAGTGGTGGATCTTTGAGTGTCTCTTGGGCTGTTGGAGGATGAACTAACTGTGGAACTAGCCTTGGGTTTTTACCCCTGTGATTGTGTTAGGAATATTTGTAATAAGATTTTGATGAGCCAAGAAATGTATTTTAGTTTGAAAAATTAGAAACCCAAAATTTTCGTAAGCTAATGTACCTAAAGAGTCAAAAGTCAACTTGGAAGAATTCTTGGAGAAGGAACTTGGTTCGAATCCGATGGAGGTTAAATTTAATTGGAGCACAAGAAGTAACAAATGGTTGAAGTAGTAGAGGTGGTAGAAGATGTATAAAGATGGTGAAAGGTCTCTGGTTCGAATTCCCTTAGCCACAAATTTTTAGGTTATTAGAACATCTCAGAATATTACTACTTCTATAGTAATTACAAGGTTGGTAAACAAATGCATGATTGGAGCAATGGAGATGAACTTGGTGGGTGTAGTAAGAAGTATTGTGTTCGAACTCTAAGAGAATGATTTTTGCCAGCCAAATATTAGTGGAATATGTGGAATAAAGAATAAGCAAGTGGAATATGCTGCCAAGTACTCCAAACACAAAAATATATTCAAAGGGAGAGAGAGCTGCCACCACCAGAAATATATTCAAAGGGAGAGAGGAATATCAGGACACACTACAGAATAGTACAAAATGGAATATGTCTACAAACACTACACTACAAAATACCACCTAAACCACAGAATACTACAAAATGGAATATGTCTACAAACACTACACTACAAAATACCACCTAAACCACATGGAGACTACAATCAGCACATGAGATCAACAATAAAGAATTAATTTTTTTCCAACGGATTAATTCTTTCATCAGCTATAAATACGAGACACTTGAGCAATAAGAGAGACGGATGTATACAAGTGAAAGGCAAGAAAAGCAGTGTGATACATCTGAGAATAGCAAAGCAAGAAAAATCCGAAAAACCAAAAATCCATATTTTTAGTTCCTGAGAGTTGGAGAAAAATATTTTCTTTTACTACCTTGTATTAAAATTTCTACTGAGTGTAGATAGATGGCTGAGTAACAAGAGGAGCTTGTGAAAACCCTGGGGAGTGTAGCTTTGTGCGAAACACTCGTTGGTGTAGGAGTATAGCTTTGTGCAAGATACTCAAATCTCTACTGAGTGTAGATAGAAGTGCTGGGTTGGCACTTGGCGTTCACTATTGTATCTGGGTGATTGAAGATAGTGAAAGGAGTAGAGTGGACGTAGGCTGGGTTTGGCCGAACCACTTAAAAATCTCTCTCTCATTTACTTACTGCTAATATATATTTTGCTCTGTACACATAATATCTGCTTGCACGTACACACACTGATTTGCAAGATTTATTTTTGTCAAACCCATTTAATATTCCTAATCTGTACAACTTGCTTTTGTCAAACCCATTTAATATTCCTAATCTGTACAACTTGCTTATTTGGTTTTGCTAATTTCCTGCATTCATAACATTTCAAGACCCAGTCACTATTCATCACTATTCACTCTTATTTGGGTTTACCAATTTTTGTTATCTCCCACGTCCGCATGCAAGCCAAATTTATTGTATATCATATCTCCCACGTCCGCATGCAAGCCAAATTTATTGTATATCATATTTGAGCTATTCCAAGTATTTCTATCGTTTTGCATGTGATATATTTCCTCTCCATCACTGAGTTTTAATTATAGCACTTTACGTGCATTATTCCGCTGTGCATTTCAAGTTGAATTTATTCACTTGGAATTTTTTTTAGTTAAAGTGTTATTAATTTTTAACTTGCTTGAAAAGTCTATTCACCCCCCCCCCCTTCTAGACTTTTCACCACCCTTTCGGGACCAACTAGTGGTATCAGAGCGGTTGTCTATTTGAGTCAAATCTTGACTGCTAGACAGATCTAATCTTCAAAAATGAAGAAAGATTTAGCTCAGAACTTATTATTCTCACTTGACAAATTTGATGATTGGAAAATACGTATACAGGTACATTTATCAGCCCTCCACGATGAAATGTGGGATGTTATCTCAGATGGTCCTATTTTAATTATGAAGGTCAATCCTTCATCAATCCTAAGCCNAGTGGTATCAGAGCGGTTGTCTATTTGAGTCAAATCTTGACTGCTAGACAGATCTAATCTTCAAAAATGAAGAAAGATTTAGCTCAGAACTTATTATTCTCACTTGACAAATTTGATGATTGGAAAATACGTATACAGGTACATTTATCAGCCCTCCACGATGAAATGTGGGATGTTATCTCAGATGGTCCTATTNAGAATAGCAAAGCAAGAAAAATCCGAAAAACCAAAAATCCATATTTTTAGTTCCTGAGAGTTGGAGAAAAATATTTTCTTTTACTACCTTGTATTAAAATTTCTACTGAGTGTAGATAGATGGCTGAGTAACAAGAGGAGCTTGTGAAAACCCTGGGGAGTGTAGCTTTGTGCGAAACACTCGTTGGTGTAGGAGTATAGCTTTGTGCAAGATACTCAAATCTCTACTGAGTGTAGATAGAAGTGCTGGGTTGGCACTTGGCGTTCACTATTGTATCTGGGTGATTGAAGATAGTGAAAGGAGTATAGTGGACGTAGGCTGGGTTTGGCCGAACCACTTAAAAATCTCTCTCTCATTTATTTACTGCCCATATATATTTTTGCTCTGCACACATAATATTCATGCTCACACACACACTCTAATTTGCAGCATAATATTTTCTAAACCCAGTTACTATTTCGTCACTATTCATCACTATTCATTCTTATCTGGGTTTGCTATTATTTGTTATCTCTTACGTCCGCATGCAAGTCAAATTTATTATATATCACATTTGAGCTATTCCAAGTATTTCTATCGTATTGCATGTGATATATCTCCTCTCCTTCACTGCGTTTTAATTATAGCATTTTACGTACTTTATTCCGCTGTGCATTTCAAGTTCAATTTATTCACTTGGAATTATTTTTAGTTAAAGTGTTATTAATTTTTAATTTGCTTGAAAAGTCTATTCACCCCCCCTCTAGACTTTTCACCACCCATTCGGGACCAACAAGTGGTATCAGAGCAGTTGTCTATTTGAGTCAAATCTTGACTGCTAGACAGATCTAATCTTCAAAATGAAGAAAGATTTAGCTCAGAACTTATTATTCTCTCTTGACAAATTTGATGATTGGAAAATACGCATGCAGGTACATTTATCCGCTCTTCACGATGAAATGTGGGATGTTATCTCAGATGGTCCTATTGAAATCATGAAGGTCAATCCTTCATCAATCCTAAGCCCAGATGGACCGCAGTATGTTTCAAAGCCAAAGATGGAATGGACTTCTGACGATAGATTGCGAAGTAACCTGGACAATATAGCTAAGGATATACTGTTCAAAGCTGTGGATGATACAATCTTCCCAAAAATCCGTAAGTGCAAAACAGCTAAAGACGTGTGGGATGTCTTAATCCAAATCGGCGAAGGAGACGAACAGGAAAAAGACAACAAACTCACAATTGTAATGAAAAAGTTTGAAGACTTCAAGATGCTACCAAGTGAAAA